>NW_022264003.1:0-37598 GCF_002021735.2 Oncorhynchus kisutch
AACCCTTTACAATGAAGATCTGTGAAGTGGCTTGGATTTTTAACAAATTATCTTTGAAAGACAGGGTCCTAAAAATTTTTTTTTGCTGAGTTTATATATATATATATATATATATATATTTACAAATTCACCACACATTCATGATTTAATGGGAATCAAAAAGCTTTCATGAATGTTCACCATGTGCTGATGTGCTCAGCACTGTCAACAGACCCCATTATGACATCACAATGTAACGGAAGCCTTGCCATGATATCATTGCTGGTTCCATCTGACAGCAAAATTTCATTTCATGATAGATCTCTCACAGAGATAGGTTTAGTTCTTATTTTGAGAGTGTTAATATTTATCATCAATGGCTTATCGAGGGAGAAAATCAAGTGAGTTTGACAAACTCCAGAAGGAGAACTCACAGATGAAGAGCGTCATCGAAAACCTGAGGAAGCAAAACATGGCTTTAAACCAACAGGATGACCAGGACAAGTTTTCAAGTTTTTGTAAGGCTCATCAGTTTTTTCAATGTTTTTCCAAAAATATCACTGTTTATTTTGTGGTTTCATAGACATACAGTAGGCCTACATCCATACAATCTTTAGCTTAAAAGTTTTTCATGACACACTGTAGAAACTATTTTGCCTTCTTCACTTCTGTTATACATTTCATACTGTACCATTGTGATCCAGGGCTATCAGGAGAGCTACCCAATCGCAGAGGGCCATCGTGGCTTGCTATCAGTGATGCCAGACTTCTGCAGATGCAGAGAGCTGAAAGAGAGGCCATGGAAGCAAAGCAAAGAAAGATAAGTGCTATCCATGAGAATTATGTCCGGACTGCTCTCATCGGGGTTGGCAGCACCTTCGCGCACCACTTCGTCCCCTCTATTCAGTGCATTCCGCGGCCGAAAGCTCCACCGAGGCCTTTGCCACGAAGGCTTGAGCACATAGCTCTGGCCCCACTGAAGAACGTGGTGGGGGTGGACGGAGCCCAAGTTCGACCCGGATCTCACTCTCTGGAGTCCATCCAGGTAAATAAGTCATTCAGCAGCAGTAGCGTGTGGCCTGTTCCCGTCCCTCCCACTGCAGCTCCCTCCAAGAGGGGAAAGAAGAAGAAGGGCAGGCGGGGAGTCAAAGCCCTGAAAGTCCAGTCGGACCAGGGCTGTGCTGACAACAACGGACCCATTGACCTGATGGAGGAGGTGAGGGACATCGAGGCTCACCTGAAGGAGGAGGACTGGAAGGTAGGATGGACTTCAAATGTATTGTAAATGTGAAAATTTGCGGTTCAGAATTATACTTGGACTGATAAATTGCCAAAACAGATAGTGGTTCCATGTCTTAAAATCAAATCAATCACATGTGCCGAACACAACAAGTGTAGACCTTACCGTGAAACCAACAGTGCAGTTCAAGAAGAGTTAAGAAAATATTTCCCAAATAAACTAAAGTAAAAATTAATAATAATTAAAGTAACACAATAACGAGGCTAAATACAGGGGGTATCGGTTTAAACAGCATGATAGAATAGATCCTAGAATACAGGATCTCTCTGTATTAGTTTATGTATATACTAGTTCTATATGTATTTCTATGATGGGAGCATTGTTTTCTGGTCTACACCAAAGGTGGTACATGAGGTGAAGGCCATGGGCAGGAGAAGTTTGGGCTCGGTCATGTCCACGGGGGAAATAGCAACCAGCTCTCTGGGAAGCCTGAGCTCAGTGGATATGAACACCCCTGCGGAGCTCCGTGACTACTTGGATGTCGGGACCCCGGTCAAGTCGCTTGACAGCCCACCCAGGCCTGCTCCCCCTCCTACCAAGCCCAGGAGCAAACAGCCTCGGCCTATAAGGTTCCTTAGCCTGCCAAAGGCTGCCACCGGCTCAGGTCAGTCCCTCTCATGTTTTCACACAAATGTAAATAAGACAGGGAGATGAAGCTAGGTAGAGTGATAGAAAGACAGTAGGAAGGGAAGGGACACAAATGGCTTTAGCCCAGGGATAAGACATTTTTCCACACTTGATTTGCCTGTTTCACAGTGAGATAACTTTTACTCAAGGTTAATTGGACCCTGTTTCTGAGCAGGGAGAGCACCAAAAATATATGTGCTAAATTTAAAATGATATCATAATGAACTAGTGTTAAAAGCTACAAACAGATATGGAAATTAGTAAATACATAAATAAATACATACAGTTCATAGAGAGATAGATGTCTGCTGTCAACCCATAGACAAGATGGCAGCCAGTGAGCCAAAGGGTCAAATTAAGAACCAGGCCAGATTGCAGCCCCTGTCCAACCCAGAGCAGGCCCTGACTAAGACCTTCAAGCTGCTCCACTCTGCCTCTGATGACTGGTGAGCATTCACTGTAGACAAGACCAATGGAGCTAGGCTAAAGGAAGCACAGTGTAGTGTCCTTGGAAAAGTAGATTTGAGCTACAGAGCGTAGAAACTTCTGAAATTAAGAGACCAGAGTCCTAATTGATGAACATCATTTTAATGTTTTTGGAAAAGGTTGTGTAAAATGCTTACGTTTCTTTCACTGAATTGCAGGGAGAAGAAGATCGAGGGCTTGACCACTCTCCGTGTGATGGCTCAGAACCACATGGACATACTGATGCCTAAACTCCATGATATCTGCCTTGCCATTATAAATGAGGTAGCTGTATTCATTCACTGCCCTATTCATTCATCTGCACAAATCTGCTACATTTGGAGAACAAGTCAAATTATTGTTTCATGTTTCTGATGTTCGTGGGTTGTTCTGCTCAACATTAATAGCTGGTCCTGTACATGTTATTATGATTTAGGTGAAGAACCTGCGCTCTGCAGTGTCCTGTGCTGCCATGGCCACACTGGGTGACATGTACGTGCACCTCCAGAGGGCCATGGACAGTGAGGTGGAGGGGACGGCACGCGTGCTGCTGCACAAAGCCAGCGAGGCCAACGCCTTCATCCGGCAGGGCGCCAACTTTGCCCTGGGTCACATGGTGCAGAGCTGCACCCCTACACGTGTCATGAATGCCCTGCTGGTCGGTGGGCTGAGGTAAAGAGGGAGAGAGGTCAATTAACACTCACTAAGGGGTAGATCCGGACTTCCACAAATTATCCCATTATCCAAGCCTCAAAATTGAAAAGATTGAAATACTGCTAGTTTTTAATTAACTGCCTTTTTCATCAGCATGCTAGGTTATTCCACAACACTTCCGGCAGCAACTCACCCCAACGCTAGACGTCACATTTCAATGGAATCACATTTTTTTGTTATGTCTTGTACTTCCTTGTGTTGTGTACTTCTTATTTTACCATTGCGTTATTTAGATTATTTTTAGCCATTGGTGGAGAGGTACTGTCTACTGATGTGTGCTAGCGGGGAGTCACAAGTCATTTATAAACATTTATAAAGTATATATAGTGAACACTTTAGATTAGGGGCTATTAGTGAGGCACTGAGGTATTCGTAAGTACATGTACTCACATTCATAAATGCACTCATTAATAAATACACCATTTGTGACATTTATAAATACATTTATAAATATGTATATAAATGGTGAGTCAAACCATTAATCAACCATTAACAAATGCCTTGACAGTAACTCCTTTATAACTGGTTTATAGTATATTAGTAGTACATTATTAATCATTTACAAATTGTGAACATACTATGATCAAACACCTCATGAACAAATCATTTAAAATAGCGTTTTTAAATGTGTAAATAACTATTTATAGATTTCTTATTGACATTTACAAAGGTAGGAATAATGATTCATAAATGGTAAGTAAACCCTTTACAAACAGTTTATAAATGGTATATTAAGGGACCTTAATATAAAGTCTTACCCAACATTTTGATCCATCGATGAGACTTCATCAATACTATCCATTATCATTCATCTCCTAACTTATGTATCTCTATGACATATAACTGATGTGCTCTGTTTTTCCTTCCCCAGCCACCGTAACGCTGCGGTGAGGAGCTGCACTGCTCAGCACCTGGAGAGACTGGCTGAGGTCATGGGGACGGCTCGTCTCCTGTCGGGGAAGAAAGACCTCACTGACCGTTTCTTGATTGCCGTCAGTAAACTGGCTGTGGACCCTTCACAGGAAGTCAGGTGGGAAGTTCCTCCTGTAAAGTAGCTTGCTTCAACATAACAGTTAAGGCCGGGATTCAACCATGGCTCGCTATAGCACTAGATCGCCGACAATGCAGCTTTTAAAGGTATTTTAGTCTTGAGTCAACATCTGCAGCGTTTACCACGAATACAAATTGAAATTGACTTTAAAAGCCACATTGTCGTCTGTCTACAGCATCTATGCTAAAGGGTGTCATGGATTGAATTGCGGATTTTAGGTATTCCAAAACAACCACAGGTTCTCTTGGAGGGGAATAGTAATTGAAAACAAAAAGGAAAAATTATAAACACAAATAAGTGCTACGTGGCATAGGACAATCCAAGTCCAGGCACCCATGTGGGTTTGAAAGTTAAAAAGCCAAAGCTTAGCCGGGATGTTTGGCCGGGAGGGATGTTCTTCTCCCATCGCCAACTAGCGACCTCCTGTGGTGGGCGGGGTGCAATGCACGGACACGGTCGGCAGGTGTATGGTGTTTCCTCCGACACATTGGTGCTTCCAGGTTAAGCGGCTTTTGTGTCAAGAAGCAGTACGGCTTGGCTGGGTTGTGTTTCGGAGGACGCACGGCTCTCGACCTTCGCATCTCCAGAGTCTTTACGGGAGTTGCAGCGATGGGCAAAGACTGTAACTACCTATTGGATACCACGAAATTGGGGTAAAAATTACAAATGTAAATGAGTCCAAATAGTCAGTACCTGATTCAGTTTCCTTCCATCTGTTTGGTGCCTAATGAAGACAACCCTACTTGATCACAATGGTCGGTCTGAGCCAAGTGTTGTGCAGATTCGCTTAGATTTTCATAATAACGAACGGTTAAAACCCAGTTGTTATATTGTTGAGATGATTTGTAGATCAGGTAATGCGGTACATTGCTCAAACTGACCCTCTTGCAAATTCTACCTAATGTATGTCTTATTTTTTCTCAGGTTGTCATCAATTGAGTACTGTTTTTAATCACAGACAGCAGAAATTATTTGATATGTTGCACGTTTAAGATGATATTCATATCTTTTGTCCACAGGCATCATGGTCGCAATATCTTGAGCAACATGGCCACCAATGGCGACTTTCCTAAAATGTGGGACAAATTCGCTCCGAGGAAAGAGAGAGAATCCTTGAGGGAGGTCATCTCGAAGGTTAACCTCAAAGAAAGGTACATTCTCTCTGGATGATTAGAAGAAGTGTAACAAATGAGCTGATATGATTACAGAAATCCAATCCCACTGGGCACAGAAATCAGATCCATGTCTAGTTTGATTTAAATTTGGGAAATCAACCAAAAATGCTGGTTAAAAGTTGGGTGAATAAAATCCAATTGAGTTTTCAGCGTTGATTCACCGTCATCACATAGATTTTCTTGTTGTTGAAATGAGGTGGAAAAGTTTATTCAACCAGTTTTGGCCCAAAGGGATGAATTTAATATACTTGTCACAACTCTTACCGAAGGTGGCTCCCCTTCCCGTTCGGGTGGCGCTCGGCGGTCGTCATCACCGGCCTACTAGCTGCCACTGATTCTTTCCTCCCCCTCCTTGTCTGTTTATTGGTTACACCTGTTGTGTATTTGCTGATTAGTTGGGCTTTATTAGCCAGCCGGCCCGCCTGCTCTTTGTGCGGGATTGTTTTGTGTAACTTGTGTGCACGTCTGTGGGTTACATGTTTCCCATTTCGTGGGTTTTGCTGGACAGTTTAAGTCCCTGTGTTTTCGTGGGGTTGGCTTATGTTCGCCGTTTTGTGCATTAAATTAGCACTACCCTGAACTCTCTGCTTCCTGCGCCTGACTTCTCACCCACTACACCCAGAACGTTACAATACTGTAAGATTATATCTTTCTGTCTTTTCTCTTTTTCAACAGGAATATCTGAATCATCCCCAACTTGACTATATATTTGTATCTAAATATTTGCACATTTCCCAACTTGACTATTATCCCCTCCAGCCCCCAAACTCCAATATTTTCTCTCATTCTAAGAAATTTGACACTATCATCCAACCCCCATGTAAATGCATCTTTAAACTGCATTGACTCCTTGTCCAAGTTCTGAATCCACTATTAGGCCATATGAACCACATTCAAAGCACTAAATTACCTTTCCTCGAAGCTCCTATCTGATCTACCAGCTCAATAGTGGTCTACTGAAACCATACTCACCATCTCAGGGGGTGCAAAGACCATCAACCACTGACCTCCACACCATCCTCAAAACCAGCAGTCCTCTTTTGGAGACAGATTGGTCAGTGCTCCTGTATGGCACCAACATTGTGGATTTTCATCCAATACTTCTGGACTATGGGAACATTCTTTGGACAATAAAATGAGGTAAAATGGAAGCTGGCTACAGTCTCAGTTTTATCCTCCAAGACAGTTTGAGGATGTGTAACAACAATACCTGTGGTTTACCTTGACGATCAGGGCCAGATTACCGAATGGGCACGCAGGGCACCTGCCCTGTGGGCCCTGACCTCCAGGGAATATCATCATAACATCCAAAACTAAAAAAATTGTGGATGTATATTACAGTACGTGGACGTTTTACATTTCGTGAGCTCGTTTCATAGTTTGTAGCCATGTTATATATACATTTGTGCATATTTTGTAGAAATTCCTGAGCATTTAAATTTTTTTAGTGGGGATGTTGTATATCAATTTTCTTACTGGTGCTCTTCCATGCCGTCCTTAGGAGGGGTGCGTCACTTGAGTAGGTTGAGTCACTGACGTGATCTTCCTGTCTGGGTTGGCGCGCCCTTTTGAGTTGTGCGTGGCGGAGATCTTTGTGGGCTATACTCAGCCTTGTCTCAGGATGGTAAGTTGGTGGTTGAAGATATCCCTCTAGTGGTGTGGGGTTACATCCTTCCTGTTTGGCCCTGTCCGGGGGTATCATCAGATGGGGCCACAGTGTCTCCTGACCCCTCCTGTCTCAGCCTCCAGTATTTATGCTGCAGTAGTTTAAGTGTCGGGGGGCTAGGGTCAGTTTGTTATATCTGGAGTACTTCTCCTGTCTTATCCGGTGTCCTGTGTGAATTTAAGTATGCTCTCTCTAATTCTCTCTTTCTCTCTCTCTCTCTCTCTCTCGGAGGACCTGAGCCCTAGGACCATGCCTCAACTCTCTAGAGACAGCAGGAGTGGTAAAGATACTCTTAATGATCGGCTATGAAAAGCCAACTGAAATTTACTCCTGAGGTGCTGACTTGCTTCACCCCCGACAACTATTGTGTTTATTATTATTTGACCATGCTGGTCATTTATGAACATTTGAACATCTTGGCCATGTTCTGTTATAATCTCCACCCGGCACAGCCAGAAGAGGACTGGCCACCCCTCATAGCCTGGTTCCTCTCTAGGTTTCTTCCTAGGTTTTGGCCTTTCTAGGGAGTTTTTCCGAGCCACCGTGCTTCTACACCTGCATTGCTTGCTGTTTGGGGTTTTAGGCTGGGTTTCTGTACAGCACTTTGAGATAGCAGCTGATGTATGAAGGGCTATAAAAATACATTTGATTTGATTTGACAGACCCCACACTCATCGCTAGAGATCGAACTTCAGACTCGCTCCAAAACCACTGAACCCCTCAACACACCGAAAGAGATTACGATATACCCCCTTAGAGTGAGCCGGAACAGGATAACTCCCTCCACCATCACAAAGACACAGAGGAGGAGGAACTATCCAACACCCAGGGAGAGAGAACGAGTGACCTCAGTCGAACACAGCCAGAAAGAGGAGGTGGAAGAGGTGTTAGATAGAGGATGTGAGCAAGAAAGAGCAGAAGGCTTCTGGTCAGCCAAATGGCAGGCAGAGGGAGAGGTCATAGTGATTCACACCCACAGAGAGAAAGACAACCCACACAACCTCTTGGTTGAGATGAACCGCACAGCGTTAGAGGCAGAGGGCTTTCAGCGCTAGCCAGTCAGCCTGCCTGCTCTGATCCTCAAGTCAATTGTATTTAAATTCATGTTCATTAAAGATTTTTATTCAAGAATTGAAAAGTCCCATTTACTTAATGATCATTTTTCACTGTCTTCAACCCTCAAGAACCAGGGTTAGTCTGGGTCACCCTTTTACTGGGCAAACACAACTTGCATATCATCATAGACTAGGCCGAAACGTTAATCTTTTAACCTTGCCTGAATAAAACAATGCATTGTTTTTATAGTGAGCAAGAGTTGCGCTTTTTCCTTTTCTATGATGATGATCACATTTTTGGTTGCACCTCAACTCAACGTTGGTTGAGCGCCCTCTGTTTTTTTGTTGTCAAATAATACATATATTTTTTAATGTACAAAGTCAATTATTCAAAGCATTAAAATTGTAATGTTTCCAACTTATTTATACAACCTACTCCACACTTACAAAGTGAAAGTTTATAGAAATTCTGAAATTAAGTAGTAAACAAGAAAAGCAGAATTGAGTCCAATTATAATGCAAATAATTTAATGGTCTATGGTTCAATCCCATTTCTGAAGGTCTGATGAATAATTAATATTGTTCCTCCTCTTCCTTGTGGCAGGCGCAGCAGCACACTGCCCTCCAAAGCCTGCAAAATAATCGCTCGACTGCCCCTTTCCTAGCTCTGCATGGAACATCCAGTGTCACATCCTTGGTGACGTGTGGGGTGACATCCGGGATGACCACAGCAACATCCTCTGGAAAGGGAAAAAAGAGGATCAGGATGTAAACAAATGCAAACCGTAGCTTCTTAACACTGTCCAGTTGAAAGGTTCTGCTAAGATGTCATGACAAACGGCACCTGTCAGAGTGCTCTCTAAGTGTTACTCACCTGCTTGGATGTCAGCTGGCAGAGTGTCGAAGACGGCCATCGTGAGAGTCCTTTCTTCAGGTGTGACATGCTCAATCGATCCTATTTATTTGTACTGAAATTTGATCTTTTTTTTTCTCTGCTGCTACTCGTGTTTTACAGAAACACGTTTGAGTGGGTTTTCTACAGTCTGGCGCATGTTGACACAAGATGGAGAATGCATATGCTGCAAACCAGCACAACTATCACGCATCAACTATAGACGAGTTTCACTCACTACTGCAGTTTGGAGTTAGGTTGATGTTAGAGGCTACTGGAGGAAGTTATGGGGCATACTTGAACTCTTTAAGGGAACATGAACCTTTCTACTCCTGCAAATTATGACTAATAACCCTAATCAAATTTTACGAGATGGGTTTTTGAATGCAGTACTGTATTTTCATTGAAATGGCAGATTTGTATGATTTCACACAAAAAAATGTATGTAATGCTTCCCACAAAGAAATTATTTTACTATTTTGTTTCAAATGGTCCCTCTGGCATGCATATTTCTGTATGATTTAACACATGTTTGAATCCCACTTCCTTGATATTTTTAAGTTAATTTTAGTCCTCCTCCTTGCATGTTTTGTTCCATACCTGTGCCTTGGAGAAAACAACTATAGCCCTCCAAGTCTAATACGCTATACACAACAGCAGCCTACAGTGTTAACTTATTGAGAATGTATATCATTGTATTTAACATTCAAACCTCTTTTGAACTCTTCAGATCTTAACCGGATCAAACTGGAATGTTAATATATTACCCTAAGTCAAACTGGTTTTGGTGTCTTAGACACAAAAGGTTGTTTTCTCCTCATAGTAAAAACACTGTTTCATGGTTTGGATTAAAAACACTGGGTATTTGTTACGTAGAACTTTGTGTTTTTTTGGGGGGAAAGCAATACTTAGCTCTACTGCTGTCTATGTAGAGGCCTAGATAGAATTGTATTGCAATGACAGGTGAAGTGCTTGTTGAAATCATGCTGCCTTGCTGCTCATTCCTTAAAGTACTTATACCAACGAATACCTGTTTGTCTGTAGCCATAGCTGTTCTTAACCTGTTCAACTCTGACGCCCTCTGGTGGCATTTTATAAACGATGCATAATATTGTATACTGCCCTCATAAAGTACATTTCGGTCCTTACAGAAACATGCTTAGGGAAAGGGGAATACCTAGTCAGTTGTACAACTGAATGTATTCAACTAAAATGTGTCTTAAGCATTTAACCCAACCACTCTGAATCAGAGATGTGCGGGGTCTGCCTTAATCGACATTCACGTCATCGGCGCCCGGGGAACAGTGGGTTAACTCCCTTGCTCAGGGGCAGAACGACAGTTAAGTACTGTTAGAAAGCTAAGAACTGTGGGATTCTGATAAGCGTCAGAAACAATGTGACTATTACAGAGCCCGAGATAGGGGGGAGGTCCCAATTGTCAGTTGTTGGGGAATAAGAGATTTGAAAGTCTAGGTTTGACATGAAATATGTAACCAATTACTCTCTCTAAACATGTGCACATTTCCATAGGAACAGAGCCATTTTAAAAGTGCGGGGTTTGTGCAACGTTTATCGTTTGACAGGATATACACATGAGAAGAAAGCTGAAGTCTCTATCCATACATTGATGTAAACATTCCCTTGTCTGATTCCCAGTTCGTCCACTCGCTAGCAGTCGGAGATCACATGAGTTCTCTTGGCCACTTGAAACCAGTTGCGTCTGGATCCTGTCATTTCCTAACGAGCCGCCCCCAGGTGGTGAGGGTAGGCAACAATTTGTAACTGGATCCTGGACTTCCTGACAGGCCGTCCCAGGTGGTGAGGGTAGGCAACATCATATCCTCCATGCTGACCCTCAGCACGGGGACCCCTCAGGGGTGCCTGCTTAGTCCCTTCCTGTACTCCATGTTCACCTGCGACTCCAACACCATCATTAAGTTTGCCAATGACACGACTGTGGTAGGGCCTGATCACCAACGACGATGAGACAGCCTATAGGGAGGAAGTCATAGACTTCAAGAGTGTTTACTATTTTTTCTGGAGGGCCACAATGTGTAGTAATCTTTGGCCAAACCAGGCACACTAGAGTCTATGGAGCGATATGATGTTGAATCTGAAATTCAGTTTATGTTGGCACTAATATCACTCCATAACATTCTAGCTATATGTCTTGGTTAATGCCTGGTTGGAAAACATGAAAAAGACTGTAGCTCCTAAAGACATGATGGGCCACCACTTGGGTAGAAGCACTATATGGTCCTGTAGCCTACTTTGTCACATGTAAACAAGTTTAGGATGCCAAATGTTACCAAACATCCTACGCTTCCATTAGTCCCAGTCAAACTTATTTAGACCTTTATCAACCCTACTGCATATGCCCTTTAGCTTTCATTTCAATTTCATTTTATTGTACTTTGTTTGGGACAGCACAAGACACTTAAAAAAATTATTATGATTTTCTCATAACAATGGAATTTTACTTCTCTGTTGCTCAATACTGTATGCTATTCGCACACAGTTGTCTGTTGTAGATCTGGAACCACTGACAGAATAGGGGAGTATCTGTGGCCACATGATAAAACACTAGTCTGGCATCAGTAGTCTGAAAATAGGAGGAAACCAGTTGGACATGTACATCAACATATGGCAGTTGACATTAATATAGTCAAAAACTCATCCTAGATGTCTCACACTTTTTGAATGAACTTGTGCCTTTGGCCAGGATCCAATTTTCCCACGGAGCTGGTGTGTAAAGGACCATTTAAAATCAGTGGGATTATAGCATAGTTGAATTCCATTTCATTTCCAATGAGTTTAAGAAATTAATGGAAAGCCATGTACTGATTGTATTTGTAAGTTATGAATCGCTACTTGAATATGTACAAAAACAGTTTGTTGATTTAGTGTGTCAGTTTTGTGGAGGTCCAAAATGAATGTAAAATCCAGACAGTTGAGGAATGACACGCAGTATGACATGAGCGATACCAAAAACACAGCTACTGCAGTCAGTTTACAACCAGGAGTTTTTCTTTTTTAAACGTGTTTATTGCTTAAACACAAATTTTAACACAGCATAAACCAATAATGATCAAATAGGTTTTATGGGGAAAACATTCAATCAAATCACATACACATGGTTAGCAGATGTTAATGCGAGTGTAGCGAAATGCTTGTGCTTCTAGTTCCGACCGTGCAGTAATATCGAACAAGTAATCTAACCATTTCACAACTACCTTATACACACAAGTGTAAAGGAATGAATAAGAATATGTAGATATAAATATATGGATGAGCGATGGCCAAACGGCATAGGCAAGATGCAGTAGATGGTATAGAGTACAGTATATACATATGAGATGAGTAATATAGGGTATGTAAACATTATATAAAGTGGCATTGTTTAAAGTGACTAGTGATGTATTTATTACATCATATTTGTAATTATTAAAGTGGCTAGAGATTGAGTCAGTATGTTGGCAGCAGCCACTCAATGTTAGTGATGGCTGGTTAACAGTCTGATGACCTTGAGATAGAAGCTGTTTTTCAGTCTCTCGGTCCCAGCTTTGATGCACCTGCACTGACCTCGCCTTCTGGATGATAGCAGGGTGAACAGGCAGTGGCTCGGGTGGTTGTTGTCCTTGATGGTCTTTTTTGCCTTCCTGTGACATCGGGTGGTGTAAGTGTCCTGGAGGGCAGGTAGTTTTACCCCGGTGATGCGTTGTGCAGTTGCTGTACCAGGCGGTGATACAGCCTGACAGGATGCTCTCGATTGTGCATCTGTAAAAGTTTGTGACCGTTTTTGTTGACAAGCCAAATTTCTTCAGCCTCCTGAGGTTGAAGAGGCGCTGTTGTGCCTCCTTCACCATGCGGTCTGTGTGGGTGGACCATTTCAATTTGTCCGTGATGTGTACGCTGAGGAATTTAAAACGTTCAACTTCTCCACTACTGTCCTATTGATGTGGATAGGGGGGGTTGCTCCCTCTGCTGTTTCCTGAAGTCCACGATCATCTCCTTTGTTTTGTTGACGTTGAGCGTGAGGTTATTTTCCTGACACCACACTCCCGAGGGTGTAGCATAAGAACAGCTTCATTGGCACAATGGACAATAACCTTGCACAATGTTCTAATCTAACATTCTAATCTATATCTGCTTAATTTGTAAATTATGTCAGTGTTGGAGCCCCTAGCTATCCATAAATGAAAAAAAAACAAGCATATGGTGCCATCTGGTTTGCTTATTAATATAAGGAATTTGAAATTATTTATAGGTTTATAAGTATATTTTATCCAATTACATTTTTGATACTTAAGTATATTTAAAACCAAATACTTTTAGACTATTACTCTAGTATTTTACTGGGTGACTTTAACTTGAGTAAAAGTAAAGATACGTTAATAGAAAATGACTCAGTCATGTATGACAATTGGGTACTTTTCCCACCACTGCACTGGTTCTGTGTATAAGCCATTAATAATAACTTTTACCCAAAGCGACTTTGCTAAGATCATGTTTGCTTCGTCCCCCAAAGTATTGTTCCTAGAGACACTGAATATGTCGCTGTTAAGTGGAAACGTTATTTTCGTTTGAGTTGGTTGATCCAAGGACACGTACGGAAGCTTCTGCAAAAGAGTCGTCTGTATCAACAATAGTTCGTTGCGGGACAAAGCAATGACCATGCACGTATACATTTTACGTATGGGTGCTCCCGGGAATCGAACCCATAATTCTTGCAGGACCACAGACAACAATAGTCAACGTTACGTTTCTCTCAAGATTAGAATACTTGTGTTGTAGCTACACAGTAACACGTTAGGTAACGTGCTAGCCACAGTAGCTAGCCAGGGCTACAGTTTGCATCCATTACATACTTGTGTCATACAGTTAATTCAGGTTTAGCTGATGTCAGCTACAATGTAGTTGGAATCATTTGTAATAACTGTCTCTCTGAAGTTTATTTTGTTGCCACCACGGTGAACCACGTGTATTTCTGCGTGCGCCACCATTTTTTCTCATTTCAACTATGACCCTTCGCCTCTGACCCAACAACACATGTAATGCTTCTGTCCTCGTTTATTCAAAACTGGTTTGTAGTCGCCCTCAAGCGTTCTTCTCAAATTACTGCATTTGATTTTTTTTTAAATGATTTAAATGATTTAACCTTATTTAACGAGGCAAGTCAGTTAAGAACGCATTGTTATTTACAATGTTATGTATTGCTCATCATTGGTGACGGCTGGTGTTTACTTATTTATTTGTTGTCTCATAACATTATTGTACAAAAAAACAGAAACGTAGCTAATACACCAGTATTTATTGTTTCGAATGGTCTTTTTAGTGGTATGGGGATCCAGTATTGCGTCGCTGATTGCATTGATTGACAGATCATCCCTGAAGTTGTTTTATTACGTCAAAGTGCATTCACATTATGACGTTGGCTGAGTTACCGTATAAAATGCGATAGTTTATCTCTTTGGTAATCACTTGGTAAAGTTTTACATGATGGGAACATAGGCTCCAGCCATAGACTTTAACCATGGAGGATAATAAGGTAAGCCTATGAATTGCTAACAGAGAAGCCCCATGCAGTGGTGCAGGAACCGCTGTAAACCCACAGGGTTTACAGGACATGACCGTAGGGGTGCCGCAAGTAGTGGCAGCTGGGTGGCGGTGTGGCGGCAATAGAATCTATGTATATTTATAGCGAAAACCTGTTCTGTTAATTTTTTTTATATATTGGCCATTATAAACTGGGTGTTTTGAGCCCTGAATGCTGATTGGCTGAAAGCTATGGTATATCAGAGCGTAAAACATTTATTTGTCCTCTTCTAATTAAGTTGGTAAACAGTTTATAATAACTGTGCGTTGTGTCACGTGTAAGAACAGCTCTTAGCTGTGGTATATTGTCCATATCCATGAGCATTTAAAGAATGGTCTAATTTCTTCCAATCAGAGTTTAAATGAAGATGATCCACATGATCATCAAAGTTTGGAAGGTCAAGTCCAGAAAATGAAGAATGATATCCTGGGTTTAAACTATCCAGAAGATAGTGAAGTGAAGGATCCCCTGCCTCAGATCGAGCTGAAGGCTGTGACAAGGAGAAAAGTTAAGGTGAGAGAATAGACTGAGGAGAGAAAGGGAAATCTGGGGTCTTACATGTCCACACTTTAAACCTGTCCAATATGCCATATAACATGTTGTTGTGAGGTTGGAGGGTAAATTGTCCTTACAACAGACTTCCATCTCTTAATATTCAATCACCAATTGTTTACTGTAGCTCTTCTCAAAGGTCTGTATAGCAACGGCAACATACAGTATGTCATTGACTGTATTGTCTTTTTAGACCAAGAGGAGGACCAGTGCCAACAGGTCCACAGTTGAACAGAGCACTGATAGTGATGCGGCTGAGAGAGATTTTGTTGATAATCAGAATGATGAAGATGAGGAAAAGGTGAAGAAGGATCCCCTGCCTCAGATGCAGCAGGATGCCGTGAAAATAAATAAAGTCAAGGTAAGGGAATAGATTGAGCAGAGATGTGGATATTTGTGATATCTTTCATATCTATAACCTGCCCCTACAGCATGTTGTTCCGAGGAAGGTAAATTGCCCATGCAATACCCTTTTATCTCCTAATAGTAAATCTAGGGCTGACCCCATTTGGTCGACAGTTTGGTCGATAGGCTGTTGGTTGACTGGGATTTCTTAAGTCGAGCAGCCGCAAAAGTTTGTTTTCTTCATGGTGCACATGGACACCTGTCTGATTCGCGCCTGTCTCAGTTGACTAATCCATTGCCGAGGCCACAGGGATGGCACAGTCCATCACGCTAAGACGTGATACTGACATTGTATATGGTTATATCATGTAAAAATAATGGTGCAACACCAATAAATCAAATATTATTTTATAACAAATGCGCTTTCTCCTGCATTGGATACGGTCGCTGTCCATGGTTCTGAAACATAATCTTCAGTGCTCCGTAGAATTGCCGCCCTTTCCTATGTTGCTATGTGGATAATAACAAAGTTAACCAGCATATTGGGATTGAGAACAATGCTGCAGAGGCAGCAGCAGTAGCAGATACGGGGAAACAGCCCTGGCCTTAGCCTAATTGTCTAAGAAAATTGAGGAGAGAGGAAAACCCAACTAAATTAGGTCTATAATCAAAAGCCTAATTGTTAAATGTGCCTGGCTTTGTAAATCATCCATATACACTGCTCAAATAAAGGGAACACTTAAACAACACAATGTAACTCCAAGTCAATCACACTTCTGTGAAATCAAACTGTCCACTTAGGAAGCAACACTGATTGACAATACATTTCACATGCTGTTGTGCAAATGGAATAGACAACAGGCAATTAGCAAGAAACCCCCAATAAAGGAGTGGTTCTGCAGATGGGGACCACAGACCACTTCTCAGTTCCTATGCTTCCTGGCTGATGTTTTGGTCACTTTTGAATGCTGGAGGTGCTTTCACTCTAGTGGTAGCATGAGACGGAGTCTACAACCCACACAAGTGGCTCAGGTAGTGCAGCTCATCCAGGATGGCACATCAATGCGAGCTGTGGCAAGAAGGTTTGCTGTGTCTGTCAGCATAGTGTCCAGAGCATGGAGGCGCTACCAGGAGACAGGCCAGTACATCAGGAGACGTGGAGGAGGCCGTAGGAGGGCAACAACCCAGCAGCAGGACCGCTACCTCCACCTTTGTGCAAGGAGTAGCAGGAGGAGCACTGCCAGAGCACTGCAAAATGACCACCAGCAGGCATGTGTCTGCTCAAACGGTCAGAAACAGACTCCATGAGGGTGGTATGAGGGCCCGACGTCCACAGGTGGGGGTTGTGCTTACAGCCCAACACCGTGCAGGACGTTTTTCATTTGCCAGAGAACACCAAGATTGGCATATTCGCCACTGGCGCCCTGTGCTCTTCACAGATGAAAGCAGGTTCACACTGAGCACATGTGACAGACGTGACAGTCTGGAGACGCCGTGGAGAACGTTCTGCTGCCTGCAACATCCTCCAGCATGACCGGTTTGGCGGAGGGTCAGTTATGGTGTGGGATGGCATTTCGTTGGGGGGCCGCACAGCCCTCCATGTGCTCGCCAGAGGTAGCCTGACTGCCATTAGGTACCGAGATGAGATCCTCAGACCCCTTGTGAGACCATATGCTGGTGCGGTTGGCCCTGGGTTCCTCCTAATGCTAGACAATGCTAGACCTCATGTGGCTGGAGTGTGTCAGCAGTTCCTGCAAGAGGAAGGCATTGTTGCTATGGACTGGCCCGCCCGTTCCCCAGACCTGAATCCAATTGAGCACATCTGGGACATCATGTCTCGCTCCATCCACCAACAGTTGCACCACAGACTGTCCAGGAGTTGGAGGATGCTTTAGTCAAGGTCTGGGAGGAGATCCCTCAGGAGACCATCCGCCACCTCATCAGGAGCATGCTCAGGCGTTGTAGGTAGGTCATACAGGCACGTGGAGGCCACACACACTACTGTGCCTCATTTGGACTTGTTTTAAGGACATGACATCAAAGTTGGATCAGCCTGTAGTGTGGTTTTCCACTTTAATTTTGAGTGTGACTCCAAATCCAGACCTCCATGGGTTGATAAATTTGATTTCCATTGATAATTTTTGTGTGATTTTGTTGTCAGCACATTCAACTATGTAAAGAAAAAAGTATTTAATAAGAATATTTCATTCATTCAGATCTAGGATGTGTTTTTTTAGTGTTCCCTTTATTTTTTTGAGCAGTGTATATATTACCAGTCGAAAGGGTTTTTCTTTATTTTTACTATTTTCTACATTGTAGAATAATAGTGAAGACATCAAAACTATGAAATAACACATATGGAATCATGTAGGTATCAAAAAAATGTTAAACAAATCAAAATATATTTTACATTTGAGATTCTTCAAAGTAGCCCTTTGCCTTGATGACAGCTTTGCACACACTTGGCATTCTCTCAACCAGCTTCATGAGGTAGTCACCTGGAATGCATTTCATAAATTAACATGTGTGCCTTGTTAAAAATTAAGTAAAGGAATTTCTTTCCTTCTTAATGCATTTGAGCCAATCAGTTGTGTTGTGACAAGGTACGGTTGGTATACATAAGATAGCCCTATTTGGTAAAAGACCAAGTCCATATTATGGCAAGAACAGCTCAAATAAGCAAAGAGAAACAGCAGTCCGTCATTACTTTAAGACATGAAGTTCAGTCAATCCGTAAAATTTAAAGAACTTTGAACTTTTCATCAAGTGCAAAAACCATCAAGTCGCAAAAACAATCAAGCACAATGATGAAACTGGCTCTCATGAGGACCGCCACAGGAAAGGAAGACAGAGTTAACTCGGCTGCAGAGGATACGTTCTTTAGAGTTAACTGCACCTCACATTGCAGCCCAAATAAATGCTTCACAGAGTTCAAGTCACAGACACATCTCAACATCAACTGTTCAGAGGAGACTGCGTGAATCAGGCCTTCGTGGTCAAATTGCTGCGAAGAAAGCACTACTAAAGGACACCAATAAGAAGAAGAGACTTGCTTGGGCCAAGAAACACAAGCAATGGACATTAGACTGGTGGAAATCTGTCCTTTGGTCTGATAAGTCCAAATTCCAACAATGTCTTTGTGAGAGTAGGCGTACAGATGATCTCCGCATGTGTGGTTCTGACCATGAAGCATGGAGGAGGTGTGATAATGTGGGGGCGCTTTGTTGGTGACACTGTCTGTGATTTATTTAGAATTCAAGGCACACTTAACCAGCATGGCTACCATAGTATTCTGCAGTGATACGCCATCCCATCTGGTTTGCGTCTCCAGGCTGTGTAAGGGCTATTTGACCAAGAAGGAGAGTGATGGAGGGCTGCATCAGATGACCTGACATCCACAATCACCCAACCTCAACCCAATTGAGAAGTTTTGGGATGAATTGGTCATTTCTGTGTCTTAATTATTTAATTAGACAGTGTGCTTAAAGCATCAGCCAAGCTCAGTGCCTATGTAGGTGATTGTATTCAAACACATAGGCTGTGTCTGATATGGAAAAATACATTTTAACATTAGAACAGGATGACTCTCGGTCGACACATTTTTTTTTTGTCGGGGACAGCCCTGCAATCAGTCTTACCCTTGCTCTACTCAAAGGGCTGTATTGGAATGGCTTCATACAGTATCTACGTGTATATCATTGACTGTATTGTCTTTTTAGGCCAAGAGGACCAAGAGAAACAAAGTGGAGCAGATCACTGATGCAGGTCATAAATGAAACTCTAATTTCACTGAATGTAATCCTTTTGCATGTAAATGTAATTTAGTATGGACATCTATTGAGCAGAGGATGTCACGGTTCATGAATCCACTGCCTCCCTCTCTCTTTCTCTCTCTCTCTCTCTCTCTCTCTCTCTCTCTCCCGTGTTTGTGTGGGCGTGGTTCCCAATCTCGGCCTGATTGTCTGTGCCAGCTGGAATCACTTATCTTCCCTTTATATGTTCTGTAACCAGTGTTTCTTGTTGTCAGATCGTTGTTACTTCTCTGAGTTTGTGTCGTGTGTCCGTACTCATCTCTCACCGCCCTTGTGTGGATTATCTGCTGTGCTCCCTCCTACACATCCGGACACACTCCCCTGGATTTCTCAGCACGCTATCATCGGAAGATGCGCCCTAGTCCCTGGGTCGGATTCCATCTGAGTACAGTCAGTCTGTCCTGTTGCTGCTGTAAACTGTATTCATTAAACCATCGTTGCTTGCATCTTGCATCCGCCTCTGTATTGTCACAGAACGATCTGACCAGACCATGGATGCAGCGAGTTCAACGAGTCTGACCGAATTCATTTCCCGCAGTATCACGAGAATGGATCAACAAGAGGAGAACATCTCCAGCACAGGTCAGGCAGTACAAGCCCTTGTGACGCAGGTATCCCAGCTGACCCAACAATTACAACATCTGAGGGGTCTCGCTGCGCCACCTACACCGGCAGTTCAACCCGCCCCGCCAGAGCCGGATTCCCAGCTAGAGCCACGGCTACCGACACCAGAGGGTTATTCAGGTGATCCTGACTATTGCAGAGCTTTTCTTACGAGATGTTCCATGCAATTCTCGTTGCAGCCACGGACCTTCAACCGTGAACAGTCTAAGGTAGCATTCGTACTCACACTGCTATCAGGCAAAGCGGCTCTTTGGGGAACGGCGGTGTGGGCGAACCAGGACCCATGCTGCACCTCTTTCCAGACACTCTCCGAGGAGATGAGAAGGGTCTTCGATCGGGCCGTGGCGGGTAGGGAGGCGGCCAGACTACTCGCTGACCTTCGCCAAGGAGACCGTTCAGTATCGGAATACTCCATCCAATTCCGCACTCTGGCCGCAGAGTGTCAGTGGAACGAGGAGGCGCAGTGGGACATGTTCCTGCATGGGCTGGAGGACCGGATCCAGAAGGAGATTTATGTTCTGGACCTTCCCAGGAATTTAAATGGACTAGTGGAACTAGCCTTGAGGGTCGACGCTCGTCTGAGTCGTATTGGCCACCGAGCATGCCCTAACAGACCGTATAACGACACGGAGGGCTGGCATGCCAGCGGCGGGAACACTGCCAGTTCAGCCTCCGCTCACGAACCCATGCAGCTGGGGAGAGCTCGCCTCTCCCGGGAAGAGAGGGAGAGGCGGAGATCCCAAGGACTCTGTCTCTACTGTGGTAGAGCGGGCCACTTTATCCACTCCTGCCCGGTAAAAGATCAGGCCCGGTAGTAAGCATGAGGCTACTATCGGGTTAGTTCTCGGCCACCCTTGGCTCACCCAACACAACCCCAGAGTTGACTGGGGTCATAACTCTATATCCATGTGGAGTAACAAGTGCCTTGAGTCCTGTTTGGTGTCTGCTTGTTCGTCTGTGTCTGATTCTGTGTTTCTAGAGGAGGCAGTGGATTTGTCTAACGTGCCCGTTGAATACCTCGACCTGAAGGAGGTGTTCAGTAAGTCCCGTGCTGCTTCTCTTCCTCCGCATCGTCCCTATGACTGTGCAATAGAATTATTGCCAGGTGAGTCTCCGCCTAAAGGCAAGTTATATTCACTCTCTGTTCCTGAGAGGGAGGCTATGGAGAGATACATCTCTGATTCTCTGGCATCTGGATTCATTCGTCCTTCCTCTTCTCCAGCGGGGGCCGGGTTCTTCTTTGTGGGGAAGAAGGACGGTTCTCTGCGTCCTTGCATTGATTACCGTGGGTTGAATAACATCACAGTGAAGAATACCTATCCCTTACCGTTGATGTCCTCAGCCTTTGAAAGGTTACAGGGAGCATCCGTGTTCACTAAGTTGGATTTACGGAATGCATATCATTTGGTTCGCATAAGGGGGGGGGACGAATGGAAGACCGCGTTTAACACCCCCAGAGGGCACTTCGAATATTTGGTCATGCCTTTTGGGCTATCCAACTCCCCAGCGGTTTTCCAGGCACTCGTCAATGACGTGCTGAGAGATATGATTGATCAGTTCATATATGTTTACCTGGATGACATACTGATTTTTTCTTCTTCTCTCCAGGAACACGTTCAGCACGTCAGACGAGTGCTTCAGAGGTTGTTGGAGAATGGACTTTTTGTCAAGGCGGAGAAATGCATTTTTCATGCACAATCCGTTCCATTCCTAGGTTACATCGTCTCGACTGAAGGTATTCGCATGGATCCTGACAAGGTTAAGGCTGTGGTGGATTGGCCAAGCCCAGATTCCCGTAAGGCCCTACAGAGGTTTCTGGGATTCGCCAATTTCTACCGGCGTTTCGTTCGCAACTTTAGCCAGATAGTCGCTCCTCTTACCGCCTTAACCTCCCCCAGAGTGACGTTCAGGTGGTCCGATACAGCCGAGGCTGCATTCACCAAACTCAAGAGCCGCTTTGTTTCGGCTCCCATCCTCATAGCTCCCGATCCCTCGCGTCAGTTCGTGGTGGAGGTGGACGCTTCAGAGGTGGGGGTAGGTGCGGTACTTTCCCAACGTTCCTCTTCTGACGACAAGATGCACCCTTGCGCGTTCCTTTCCCATCGGTTATCACCTGCGGAACGCAACTACGACATTGGCAACAGAGAGTTGTTGGCAGTGAAGTTAGCACTGGAGGAGTGGCGCCATTGGTTAGAGGGTTCGGGGGTACCTTTTATAGTTTGGACCGATCACAAGAATTTAGAATATATCAGAACCGCCAAGCGACTCAACTCCAGGCAGGCGCGGTGGGCACTCTTTTTCGGACGTTTTGACTTCTCTCTCTCGTATCGCCCGGGTTCCAAGAATGTCAAACCCGATTCCCTTTCTCGCATTTTTGACCATTCCGAACGCCCATCCACTCCCGAGTGCATCCTACCCGGGACCCTAGTGGTCTCCACACTCACATGGGAGGTTGAATCGAGGGTGAAAACGGCCTTAGAAGGGGTAACGCCTCCGCCCGGTTGCCCGCCTAATCGGTTGTTTGTGCCGGAGGGGTGTCGGTCCGATGTTATTCGGTGGGGACATTGCTCCAACGTAGCGTGTCATCCAGGAGTCAGCCGCACTAGCTTTTTGGTTAAGCAACGCTTTTGGTGGCCACTGATGGCTCGTGACATTCACAGTTTTGTCTTGGCTTGCTCGGTTTGTGCCACTGGGAAGACTTCTAATCGACCCCCAGATGGGTTACTCCAACCGCTGTCGGTCCCTTCGAGACCCTGGTCCCACATCGCGCTAGATTTTGTTACCGCCCTCCCGCCCTCCCAGGGCAAGACGGTGGTTTTGACCGTGGTGGACCGGTTCTCGAAGGCGGCTCATTTTATTCCCTTGCCTAAATTACCATCTGCCAAGGAGACAGCGGTAACTGTCGTGGATCACGTCTTTCGCTTACATGGCCTGCCGATGGACGTAGTTTCTGACAGGGGGCCCCAATTTGTGTCCAAGTTTTGGCAAGAGTTTTGTAGGTTACTGGGAGCGAGTGTCAGCCTGTCTTCAGGGTTTCATCCCCAGAGCAACGGTCAAACGGAGAGGGCCAACCAAGATTTGGAGAGAGTGTTGCGATGTTTGGTTTCTAAGAATCCCTCTTCCTGGAGTCAACAACTCTCTATGGTTGAGTACGCTCACAATTCGTTGCCAGTGGCAGCCACGGGTCTCTCTCCGTTTGAGTGTAGTTTAGGTTACCAGCCACCTATCTTTCCCAGTACGGAGTCCGAGGTCACTGTTCCCTCCGCTCACGCTTTCATCCAGAGGTGCCGTCACGCATGGAGCAGAGCCCGTGAGACTCTTCTCCGGGTGGGGGAGCGCACCAAGGCTAAGGCCGATCGCCACCGGTCGAAGCCTCCGGTATACGTCGTTGGCCAAAGAGTGTGGCTTTCTACTAAGAACATTCCACTCCGATCCGTTTCGAACAAGCTTGCCCCCAAATTTATCGGCCCGTTCAAAGTCATCAGGATCATTAGTCCGGTGGCGGTCCGGCTCAAGCTTCCTCCGGCGTATAGGAGAATTCATCCTACCTTTCATGTGTCTAAAATAAAACCTGTGTTTCAGGCACGCATTAACCCGCCGGTCCCGGTTCCCCCGCCGCCACGACTTGTTGATGGGGAACCCACCTTTTCTGTCAATCGTATTTTGGACTCTAGAAGGAGGGGACGCGGATTCCAGTACCTGGTGGACTGGGAGGGTTACGGCCCGGAGGAGAGAAGTTGGGTACCTGCTAGGGACATTCTGGATCACTCCCTTATCGATGATTTCAATCGACAGGTAAATTCGCCTGGGAATTAAACCATCGTTGCTTGCATCTTGCATCCGCCTCTGTATTGTCACAGAGGACTAATAGCAGAGTGCACATGTTATACTTTCTTGGCTACTTAACTTCACAAAGTGCACAAAGTTGGCTAATACATATTTGCCTCAGAAGGTTACATGTTTTCTGACTTCTTTACCTTGGTGAATGCTGCTTTGCACACAGGTCCCTCTACATCTGTGGAATTCTCTGGGATGGCAGTTCAGGGGACATCTCACCAGGGACAATCTAATGAGAAGATCCTAAGTGAGTGTGTCTCCAGGGCCTGTCAGACCAGGGCTCTTGACCTCCCGCCAATCGATCCGGATGCGTTCAACCCGATTATCATCCGGTTTCTGGAAAAACTTACTGAGGAGTATGTCCAAACTTCTATTGTAGTATTTGAATGCAATGTCATCTGGAGGATTTTATAAATTGTATGTGTGTTGGTGTGCTTTTTGGTGCTAAAAACATCTAATTATCTCCTATAGGCAATGGAGGCAGTTAAGCATTGGCAGGATGGACCCTGTAAGTCCCTTAACCCTGAAAATGATTCATAGATATATTAATAGATGTTTCAAGAATATTAGATACAAACCTTTTATCTATCTACAGTATCATCCACATTATCACAAACAGTTTCATTCAAAGAGCTTTTTAGTAGCCTACTGCTTTTCATGCTTTCCAATGTATGCCACTTTCATGATTCTCATGAACATATGTGAGATTGTTGGTATCTCTTCGAGGAGCTTGGTTTCAGAGCCCGGCTATGAGTAATCTACCTACACTGTTTCGGTCCTACAGGTGATGAGGGCATTGCTTGCAGAGATGTGCCTGGAGATTGTGCGGTTTGTATCTGAGGCCATCCTGGAGGTCATCATCCCTGCAATTTTCCGTTTTGTACGGATATACAGCCATGTGTCTCCAGTATCCGGCAAGTCTCTGACAGAATCAGAGAGATCCTCTAGCACAAACCTGAAGGTTCGCAAGAGAGGCAGCAACAAATCCTCAAGGTGTTGCACGGCCAAATCAAGCTCCTCACGTAATGGGTATGTTCAGTCATTCCTAAAGAAACCGGTTTCACCTAACTATTCATAACCCATTTTGTGAAAATATGTTTTGTTATCTGTATAACAGTTTACTCTTAATGACCAGTTTAACTGATTACTGAATGATGTATTAATGTCACTACCGTGTCTACTATTGAATATGGAATGCTGTATTGTTTGCTTTGTATTCTCAAAGGTCTCAGACAGTGTTGCCAAATACTCAGGGAGATGGTGAGTCTATATCATCTGAGCCACTCAGTGACTTTTTTGGGATCACTGAGGACAGTCTCCTCACTGGTGTCCAGGATTCCTTCAAAGAGTTGCTGAACAATGTCCTCTGTATCCAAAGAGAGGACCAGGTAGACACTCAAAGTCTATCCCGGGTTATTGTTGGAGAAGTGTCAAAGAAGGTCAATTCCATAATCTCTGTGGCCATCCAACCTCCCATCTCTGGGCGAATGTCCCCTGTCATTTTTGCCAGTGGTGGTGTCTCCAGCACCAAGGTGGTTGAGGAGATGGTGTCTGGTGTTTCCAACATACTTCAGATGTACATTAATGGGAAGAGTGTTGAGCAGAGTGTTGTTCTCAGAGAGGATGGTGTTGAGGTGGACATGACACATTTAACAGGACAGGTCATGACAGCCCTCAGTGGCACTGTTTTGAACTTCAGCAATAAGGAGAAAAATGAACCCGACAAGAGGGAACTGCTTTGTGTTGTTGCTGACCATATGAAGATGCTTGAAGCTTGTAAAAGTCCAGAGGAGATGCTAAAACAAGGAGAGAGCAACCTCAATATCAAAGGTGCCAAATCTAGTCTTCGTCTGTCAACACAAAGTATGGACAGACTACTCACTGAGGAGTTTCAGACCAAGGCCAATGAATCGATCCGGGAGATCGTTAAAAGATTCAGGGGTTGTACATCATGTTGTTCTGGCACTACATCATCTTGTCCAACTCCTAGGATAGGTGAGATCAGAGACCTTATGGTTGACCCTGAGGCCTCTGAGTTGGTAAGTACCTTTGTTTCAGACATGGACAATCTTACCCAGTCTATCAGGGCATCCTGCTCCCCTGCACAGGGTGAGCAGATCCTTCTTGAAAACCATCAAAGTAAGATCTGGTCTTACACTGTTGGTTGTTACTACGACATGAAAAATACGCTGAAGAGGATTCTTACCTGTCCAGAAAAAGGGGATCTCGCAAGTACATTTGTGGGGAGCACAAAATATTCTTTCACAATGGTTCCAACTTTGTGCCTGGACGTCGGTCATTCCAGTAATGGTGAGGCTGACACATCAGACTCCATTTCTTGTAAACCACTTTTAATAACCCCCTCATCTATGAATGAACAAAAAGGACAAAGTGAGACCCCAAAACCTCTCTTGGCTCTCAACAAGTATTTGCAAGACCAAGTCCTCCTTGACACCACAAAAGCTATTGCCAGCCAGGTTCTAGTCTTGTATAAGACTGAGGTGATGGAGAAGTTCTCATCTTCTGTTGGAGAGTGTGATTCTGAAGAGTCTCTGGAGGCCATTCTATTTGTGGATGGCATCATGTCTGACTTGAACGATTTCACCAGTTCTTGTTCCCCCTCACCATCTGAGTTGTTAGACAGTGAACAATGTCTCTCCCATCTCACTTTTCCACTTGGTCTGCAGGACAGTACCGCCAACAGTGAATCTACCCAGAGTCTTCCAATTATAAATATGAAGAAACTCTCCGGTGTGTCTTTCCAGACAAAGGCTAGAAAGGCAGTGAGTGAAGATCTGAGATCTGTCAACCCCTTTACAAACAGCTTACTGGGAGACTCTGAAGCATCTAAATTGCTGGACACTTTTGTAACAGATGTGGAGACTGTTGTTCAGTCCATGCAGGCACATGACTCTGAAAATGTCAGAATTTCAAAAGTGAGCACCCTTCATGCTGCTCGTATTATATATCATAGATTTAGAGAAATGCTGAGGCGGTTTCTCACTCCCTGCCAAGACTCTGTAAAGGTCATCGATGGTGTTACACCAATACATGATGAGACTCTCAAACAGGCTCCTAGTGAAAGTTTAGATTCTCAGGTGACTTGTAATAGTGATTCTCTTGAAATCCAGGCAGACCTTCAATCCTGTACCAAGGAGGTCATTAGTCAGATCCTCACTGTGTATCACTCTGCGGAATCCATGGAGAAATGCCTCTCTAGCCTAAAAGGAGATACAGAAGACCTGTCCAAGCTTTTGGATGCCGTTGTTTCTCAGATTGACGTCCTTGCCGCCTCCAAATCATATTTATCTGTTGATGACTATGCTGTCAATACACAGGACAATTTTCACAGTGAGATCAACAATGATGAGGAGGAGGCATCCTCTAGAAGTCTTAAATCCACAGCCTTTGACAAACTATGTACTGAGGAGTTTCAAACTAAAGCCTCACATATGGCTGGTGGGATCCTTCAATCAGGGTTAATTGGCATTGTAAATACCAGCCTTGATGGTAGAAGTGCAGACATTTGTGCAGAGTCCAGTAATGATGGTGATTATAGAGATGTCAAAATCCTTCAGAAGAGTGGAACTCCACCTTTGTTCACCTCTTCTCTGCACACCAATTCTGCAGCATCCAACATCGTCATAAGCATCACTAAAGACCTTAATAGCTTCACCCAGATGACTAAAATGTCTGATGCGTCAGTGTCTGGCCAGTTAGAGAGATCCCTGTCAGCTTCAACCCTTCCTGTCAGTGTTCACAACGGGGCCAATGTGAAAGGAAAGATCATTTGGCCAGGCACTGTTAACCTGTTCAACAATGTGTTCACCAAGGTCAAGGACTTTTTTGCCCAGCAACAACCGGTCCTCCTAGACAATGTGGTTGAGGCCCCCAAACATGCCGAATCCATATGCAGAACAGCTACTTCTACACAAATGACTTACAGTGAACATGAAGGCAGCCAGACCAGCATGGTAAATTATTCCAAAGCCTTAATTAGTCAGACTCTGATGACAATCCAGAGGAGAGTGTCTATGTCAGAGAGGATGAGCACCTCAGAGAAAGGCCTCTTGACTCGTTCCATCGTGGGCTCCATGTTGGAGGATGTTGACATGGTGAGAACTGATAGTAGACACGAGATACACCGGCCATCCTCCTCAAAGTCCTCCCTGTCCATCACCTCTGCCATGACCAGAGGGTCCCAGAGTGATTTTACAAATTCTCTTCCAGGCACTCCAGTCCCCGATGAGTGGCCTGTTGAAATCTATTGTCCTATCATTAGGAGTTCGGTCATTGATATGAGTGACTCCTCAACTCATTCACAAGGGTCAACAAATGACACAAGGCAAACCATCTCTGCCATAGTTGACATTGTTATGGAGGTCATTCCAAGAGAAGATATGGAACACATAGCCACTGCAGATGATGTCACTTCTTTTACAAGAAGACTTGCGAGACTCAGCCCCAGGGACGGTCTTCAGAACTTCTCACATGAGCTCACTGACAAAGTTTATGAGCTCATAAAGAGTCACAACACCCCCCAGGCTCTTTTTGTGCCAGCTGGCAAGACCGTGTCTGACTCTATTCTTTTGAAGCTGAAGACAGGATTGAATGCTTCTGAAGAATCCAGGGAGTTTCCATCTGACCTTGTATACTCCTTTGCTACGGAGTCAATAAAACGTCTGCTACAGCAGATTGTCTTCTGTCTTCCTCCACCATCACAAGGATCCGATTTCTGCCAAACTATCATCTCTGATGGTTGTCTGCAGGACACAAGTCGGCTTATCCCGAGCTCTTCTGCCATCTCCATTAGTTCCTCACAGGTTTACTGTGACACAAAGAGCCTTTTCACCAATATAATGGTCAATCAGGTCATGGATACCTGTTCTGTGGCCTCCAATTCATCAGAAGAATTATCAGAGTTGATGAACATAATCAATGGGTTGTCCCCAACTGATGCTGGAACACTTGACTCTAACAGACCGGCTCTCATGACCACTAGCCGTCAGTCTAGTGCCAAATCATTGCCTAGACCATCTCTGTCTGGCAGCAGCACACACAACGGTGGAACTGTGGATATTCAAGTTTTAGGAGAGGTGGAATCCAAGATGGACAACAAAGATCTGGAGATGTCTAGTGCCTCTGTGCATCCATCAACTCCATCAGCCATGGACTCTGATACACATGCATCATTTGACTCCACTAGCAATGACTACACCTCTTTGGTACTTTTACTGATTGTTAGACTGCTGTCAATGATCACCCCTATCACATTACTGGAATCCTCTGACATTGGTGAAACATCAAGAGTTCTCACAAAGAGGATTCTGTCTGAGTTCTGTGGCACCTCAGGCCTTGAACCAACTCAAGCCTACCCCCAGAATCTGAAAATAAAAAAGATTTTCAAGGCTGTCTACAAGGGGCTTCTTCAAGAATTTGGGTCAGAGAAGATGCTCCAGGTTGCAATGAAGTCAACGGATTATGCATTTGACGATGCCCTGGTCAAATCATTAACTAGGGAACTACTAACGAAATGCAATGAGGCTAGCTCTTCACCTCCCTCCATGACCCAGATGTCATCACGCAATGCACTTGGCAGTGACGAGGTAGGTAATTCTGGGCTTCCAAAAACTGGTAGAAAGGAAAAGAAGAGAGGAAGATTCAGCACTCTCTGTGGACTCAACCCAAAGGTACATATGTCATCAAAATACACATTTTTAAGATTATTTTTTATTCATTACGTACAGTATGATAGTAAACACTGATACCCTTTGTGTGCAATTTCTCCTACTGTATAAATGACTGTTGGTTACCCAGAGTACAAAGCAGGTCAACAAGAAGAACCACTGCACTCCAACACCTTCCCAGAACCAGACCCCTGCCGTCAGTGAAACAGGTAAGTCAATACACTCAAATGTGTACTGAACAAAAATATAAACGCAACATGCAACAATTTCAAAGATTTTATTGAGTTACAGTTCATATATGGAAATCAGTCAATTGAAATACGTTCATTAGGCCCTTATCTATGGATTTCACATGACTGGGAAAACAGATATGCATCTGTTCGTCACAGATACCTTAAAAAAAGGTAGGCGTGGATCAGAAAACCAGTTAGTATCTGGTGTGACAACCATTTTCCTCATGCAGCGTGACACTTCTCCTTCGCATAGAGTTGATCAGGCTGTTGATTGTGGCCTATGGAATGTTGTCCCACTCCTCCTCAATAGCTGTGTGAAGTTGTTGAATATTGGTGAGAACTGGAACACGCTGTTGTACACGTCAATCCAGAGCATCACAAACATGCTAAATGGATGACATGTCTGGTGAGTATGCAGGCCTTTCGACATGGGGCCATGCATTATCATGCTGAAACATGAGGTGATGGCGGTGGATGAATGGCACGACAATGGGCCTAAGGATCTCGTGACGGTATCTCTGTGCATTCAAATTGCCATTGATAAAATGCAATTGTGTTCGTTGTCCGTAGATTATGCCTGCCCACACCATAACCCTACAGCCAACACGACGCCATATACTTGGTCTGTGGTTGTGAGGCCGGTTGGACATACTGCCAAATTCTCTAAAACGACATTGAAGGCGGCTTATGGTAAAGAAATAAACATTCAATTCTCTGGCCACAGCTCTGGTGGACATTCCTGCAGTCAGCATCACAATTGCACGCTCCCTCAAAACAAGTCAACCAGCGTTTTTCCTTGCTCCTATTTTTCTCAGTCTCTGTCTCTGAGACATCTGTGGCGTTGTGTGGTGTGACAAAACTGCACATTTTAGCGTGGCCTTTTATTGTCCACAGCACGAGTTGCACCTTTGTAATGATCATGCTTTTTAACCCACAAGAGTCTAAGCCCTGTCTAGGCCGAGGGGTTTGTATCGTCCTTACTGCTAATAGCCGATACAAATGCATTGAATAACATATTCACTACATGGAAAGTGTCTGTCCTAAATCTGAGAGATATAACAAAGTTGACGAAATATATATTTATTTATATGTATATATATTTTTTGCATGTTTTTATCCCCTTCTTTTTGGCACTAAACAGTCTAAGCCCTGGGGGGGCCTATGTAACACTTCTGTGTTAAATAGGCGGATTGAGACTGCTAGGCTACCTGCCGCCCGACATTTGGAAATTATGTAGAATATTACAATTTAAATAATAATAATGCAATACTAATTCTTCACACTAACTAGGGTCAGTTAAAGAAAATGTTATGTTTACATTTTTTCCCCCAGCAATTGTCAATGATCAAGAATCCTGCCGAACAGAGAGTGTATGCTCCACCAAGAAGAAACCAAGGAAGCGTTCGCTCATTTCCAGGATGTTTTCAGCTATAGGCAAAGCCTTGTCCAGTCCCTTTACTTCCTGCTATAAAAAGAAGAGCACCTAATCTATATTTCAAAATAAATATTTGAAATTAACATAATTGCATTAATTCTTCATGTTGATTATTATTATTATTATTATTATTATTATTGGATGATATAAAGTGTAGTAGTAGTAGTAGTAGTAGAAGTTGTATAGTTGACTATATTACTTTTACTTTTAAGATACATAAAAAAATAATAAGAATAGTGTGCACTTCTAGGTACAGTTGAAGTCTGATGTTTACATACACCTTAACCAAATACATTTAAACTCAGTTTTTCACAATTCCTGACATTTAATCCTCGTAAAAAAATCCCTGTCTTAGGTCAGTTAGAATCATCACTTTATTTTAAGAATGTGAAATGTCACAATAATAGTAGAGAGAATGATTTATTTCAGCTTTTATTTCTTTCATCACATTCCCAGTGGGTCAGAAGTTTACATACACTAAATTAGTATTTGGTAGCATTGCCTTTAAATTGTTTAACTTGGGTCAAATGTTTCGGGTGGACTTCCACAAGCTTCCCACAATGCGTTGACTGAATTTTGGCCCATTCCTCCTGACAGAGCTGATGTAACTGAGTCAGGTTTGTAGGCCTCCTTGCTCGCACACGCCTTTTCAGTTCTGCCCACAAATTTTCTATAGGATTGAGATCAGAGCTTTGTGATGGCCACTCCAATACCTTGACTTTGTTGTCCTTAAGTAATTTTGCCACAACTTTGGAAGTATACTTGGGGTTATTGTCCATTTGGAATACCCACTTGCGACCAAGCCTTAACTTCCTGACTGATGTCTTGAGATGTTGCTTCAATATAGCCACATCATTTTTGTGGATATCACATCAAATAAAACTATAAATAATCTTATCTAAGTCCTTTACAATTTTAGGGGGTAAGTCAAGTGATAACGTGACATAAACCGACCTGGATAACCCTTCAGCTTTGGATAATAATACCCGACCGTATAACGAAATATCTCTCATCAACAAGAGGTTCAATTTGTTCTTTGTTTTCTCAATGGAGTTAAAGTTAAATTGTTTTTCATCCTTGCATATAACAATTTCAAGATAAATAACCTTATCTTTAGATGGGATACCATATACAGTGGGGCAAAAAAGTATTTAGTCAGCCACCAATTGTGCAAGTTCTCCCACTTAAAAAGATGAGAGGCCTGTCAATTTCATCATAGGTACACTTCAACTATGACAGACAAAATTAGAAAAAAAATCCAGAAAATCACATTGTAGGATTTTTAATGAATTTATTTGCAAATTATGGTGGAAAATAAGTATTTGGTCACCTACAAACAAGCAAGATTTCTGGCTCTCACAGACCTGTAACTTCTTTAAGAGGCTCCTCTGTCCTCCACTCGTTACCTGTATTAATGGCACCTGTTTGAACTTGTTATCAGTATAAAAGACACCTGTCCACAACCTCAAACAGTCACACTCCAAACTCCACTATGGCCAAGACCAAAGAGCTGTCAAAGGACACCAGAAACAAAATTGTAGACCAAAGTAACAAAGCCTAACATCAGTAACACACTACGCCGCCAGGGACTCAAATCCTGCAGTGCCAGACGTGTCCCCCTGCTTAAGCCAGTACATGTCCAGACCCATCTGAAGTTTGCTAGAGAGCATTTGGATGATCCAGAAGAAGATTGGGAGAATGGCATATGGTCAGATGAAACCTAAATAGAACTTTTTGGTAAAAACTCAACTCGTCGTGTTTGGAGGACAAAGAATGCTGAGTTGCATCCAAAGAACACCATACCTACTGTGAAGCATGGGGGTGGAAACATCATGCTTTCGGGCTGTTTTTCTGCAAAGGGACCAGGGCGACTGATCCGTGTAAAGGAAAGAATGAATGGGGCCATGTATCGTGACATTTTGAGTGAAAACCTCCTTCCATCAGAAAGGGCATTGAAGATGAAACATGGCTGGGTCTTTCAGCATGACAATGATCCCAAACACACCGCCCGGGCAACGAAGGAGTGGCTTCGTAAGAAGCATTTCAAGGTCCTTGAGTGGCCTAGCCAGTCTCCAGATCTCAACCCCATAAAAAATCTTTGGAGGGAGTTGAAAGTCCGTGTTGCCCAGCAACAGCCCCAAAACATCACTTCTCTAGAGGATATCTGCATGGAGGAATGGGCCAAAATACCAGCTACAGTGTGTGCAAACCTTGTGAAGACTTACAGAAAACGTTTGACCTCTGTCATTGCCAACAAAGGGTATACAACAAAGTATTGAGATAAACTTTTGTTATTAACCAAATACTTATTTTCCACCATAATTTGCAAATAAATTCATAGAAAATCCTACAATGTGATTTTCTGGATTTTTTCCCCTAATTTTGTCTGTCATAGTTGAAGTGTACCTGTGTTGAAAAATACAGGCCTCTCTCATCTTTTTCAGTGGGAGAACTTGCACAATTGGTGGCTGACTAATTACTTTTTTGCCCCACTGTACTTCCTGTAAAACACAATCCTTGAGTGGAAATAAGACTGACTTACTGGTATTCATTTTCCAACCCCAAACTAAGGAAAAGTCTTCAATACAGGAAACTGCTTTAGAAACCTCATTCCGGTCTCTTAAAAATATTACGGATTCGCCTAGCATTAATAGAAAAAACAGAAATGGACATTTACTATCACGGTGACTATATGAAGAATATTAAACTTGTATACGTTCACATGAATCAGGGTCTCACAAAAAGAATATTTCGATTTAGAGCAATAAAGAAATTGAATAAATTAACTGAGCAAACTAGAAACCTTTCAATATATAAGTTTAAACATGATTTAAAAACATTTTAAATATAGCATATAGAAATGTTGTGGGCCTTAGTAGATGAAGAATCAATATTTCTTTAGATTGAGTATTTATTGGGTCATTATGCTAGTGTATTATGTTTGTAATTATGTAATTATGTTTGTAATAGTGTGTTATATGTGAAAGTGTGTTTGTATTATAAATTGTATTTTAATGTTAAGGACTCTTGGAAGATTAGTTCAAATGGGGACTAAAAGAGATCCTAATAAAATCAATAAAATCTAAAATCTTACTAGTTGCAAATAAAAACAGTCCTTTGCACCACGCAAGTGGGTGACCTAAATTATATATATATTTTTATACAATTACAAATAACATTGTACCATAAATTGGTAAAAACGAATAGCCATCAAGCTAACATTAAGAGTCATTGCGAATTTCCCTGCCATAAAATAAATATATATATAAAAGAAGTTTGGCTCACACAAACAATGCTCTTTCCTCAAGAAATATAAAGTTTTGATTCAAAAGGTAAAACAGGAAATTGACCAGATTTATAGAGAGGAAGTAGAGAAAAAGCTTAGGTTCCTGAAACAACGATATTATGAAGCAGGTTCAAAGGCAACCAAATTACTAGCATGGAGACTCAGGAAACAACAAGCACAGAATAACATTTTCAAAATAAAAGACCCCAAAACAAAAAAGATCACATGCAAATTAGATGAAATACAGAATGCATTTTAATCATATTGCAAAAATCTGTACAAGCAACCAGAGAAGGCAGATGCACAGACAATAGAGCACTTTTTGAACTCACTCGATCTCCCCTAAATTGGGACAGAGCAAAATGATAGACTAACTTCAGAAATATCCACCGAAGAAATTAATAAAGCAATATCTCAGCAAAAAGCCAACAAGTCTCCAGGCACTGATGGCTTCCCTTCAGAATGGTTCAAGATCTTCAGAGAACAATTAGCACCTCTACTTAAGGCCTGTTTTAACTGGACTCTGAGGGAGGGGGGTCTCCCACCGTCATAGAGAGAGGCCATCATATCAGTAATCCCAAAAGAGGGTAAAGATAAGAAAGAATGCAGTTCATATCGACCTATCGCAATTCTTAACACAGATTATAAACTATATGCATCAATAATAGACAAAAGAATGGAGAACATAATCCCAGAATTGATTGACGGAGATCAAACTGGTTTCATACAAAATAGGCAGACACAGGACAATATAAGGAGAACACTACATGTCATGGACCACATTACTCAGAATAAGACAAGTGCAATATTAATCAGCCTAGATGCAGAAAAAGCATTTGATTCAGTGGGATGGGATTACCTATTCCAAGTTATGGAAAGATTTGGTTTCAACAAAGAAGTGATACAGTGCATCAAAACACTGTATTCATGTCCGACCGCTAGAATAAAGATAAATGGACATTTGACACGAACGATAAAATTAGAGCGAGGGGCAAGACAAGGCTGTAATCTATCACCCACGCTCTTCTCCTTGTACCTAGAACCATTAGCACAGGCAATAAGACAGGACCCAACTTTAGAGGGAATAACAATAAGAGGCAGTGAACATAAGATATGCATGTATGCTGATGACGTTCTGTTATTCCTTAAAGACCCAGGCTCAAGTGTATCTAGATTGATGGATGTTTTACAACATTTGGAACATATTCAGGGTATGTGCTTAACGTACACAAGACCCAAGCCCTAGTATATAATTATACCCCACAGGAAGATCGTAGGTATAACTTCACCTGGACCTCTTCATCCATTATATATCTGGGAGTAAATTTACCAAAAGATATACCCAAACTTTATTGTATGAATTACGATCACATTAACAAGAAAATATATGATGACCTAGACAGGTGGAATTCACTTCCCTTAGATCTTAGTAGTAGAATTGAAACAATCAAAATGAACATCCTGCCGAGGTTACTGTATTTGTTCCAATCACTGCCCATAGAAATCCCACCTAAACAGTTTAGGGAATGGGATCAACGGAACAGTAAGAGACCAAGAACTAGATATACAACATTACAGTTACCAAAAACTGTGGGGGTATGGCCTTACCAAACCTAAAAGATTATTATGTGTCAGCCCAATTGAGACCCCTGGTGTGTTGGTGCAATTCAGAATACGAATCCAAATGGAAAGACATGGAGACTACGCTGACAGAGATACCCATACAGTCAGTACTGGGAAATAAGGAGATGGTAAAATAAATATACAATAGACAAAATCAGTGGATTAATTTCTCTCTGAAGACATGGTTTAGGGTAGTTAAGCAAAATCATTTAGACAGAGAGATCAAACTGCTGAGTTGGCCCGCATACGACCCCAGCTTCATCCCTGCAACTCAGGACAGCAGGTTTAAACAATGGACGCAGAAAGGCATCATGTCATTCAGTACAATTGTAAGGAATGGGAACCTAGATAACTTCCAGGACCTAAGTAAAAAACATGGCTTGGATAAACAAGATTTTTACAGATACCTACAAGTACGACACTATTTCGTAAGGGAGATAAAAGTGACTGACCCTCGAGCACCTCCAAAATTAATCCAAGTGTTCACTAACGCATACAACTTGGGGAGTAACGAAAAAACTATTTCAAATCTCTACTTGGGTATTCAATCCTCAAAGAAACATTCTACAAACTATTTTAAAAAGAAATGGGAGGAGGAACTTAACATTGAAATAACTGATGAAACATGGTTGAATATATTAGAGACTCAACAAAGCTCCACCAACTCAAGGTCATGGAGAGAATTCTGTTGGAAGAATGTTATACGTTTCTTCATAACACCTAAACTGAAATCAAAACAGACTGGCTCACAACACCCTTGTTGGAGAGAATGCGGTCTATTGAGGGCGGACCACTCTCATATCTTTTGGACTTGCCCCGCAATCGAAACTTACTGGGGAGAAATAGATCTAACATTGGAAAATAATGGAATTTGACATAGAACAAACATTGATTTCTTTGTACATGGGTGAAATACCTGATAACTTACACAATAGAGAAAAGTACCTCTTGAAGGTCCAACTGGCAGCCAGTAAAAAGGCTATCACTAGGAAATGGCTACAAAAAGACCCTCCCACAGTGACACAATGGATAGACATTGTACAAGAAATACACCGTATGACCTTTGCCTTAAGAACTCACAGGAGAGAGGTCAAGAATACTGGGAAAAATGGGTTTCGTACTTGGAAAAGGACATTCAAAGATGTCAATGTAACTAATATGATGGTATGATGATGAAGGTATGAAGTGCACTGTAACTGACAGATCTTTTCTTGTTGTTGTTCTTTTATTTGGCTTATTTGTACATTCTTTGTGTTCCTACAATAAAAACTAAGTATAAAAATAAAAGAATACAAAAATAAAAGAAATCCAGGTATTTCCAAAGGGTTCACTTACTATTTCTTCCCACTGTATACTGCATCTTACCCCAGCTGTAGGTCCATTGTGTGTGTCATCGTTTTAAGTCTCAACATCAACCAGCTCTGGTGGCATTGGGGACTTGGGATGCTTGCTCTCAAAGTGCTGTTTGAATGTCTTCAGGTCAGGCATCTGCATCTTTAAGGGTCAGTAAGGAATTGAGGATATTAACAATCATTGGCTGAGACTGAATTTTCGGGTGACACAAACAAACAAAGTATAAGATGCATCAAACTACTACACTCACACAGGCCAGTACAATGGACTGTACTGAGAGAAACCTAAAGG
>NW_022264004.1:0-10000 GCF_002021735.2 Oncorhynchus kisutch
TTCTGACTCCACGGGGAGGTTAGGTTTGACTCCACTGGGAGGTTAGTTCTGACTCCACTGGGAGGTTAGTTCTGACTCCACTGGGAGGTTAGGTCTGACTCCACTGGGAGGTTAGTTCTGACTCCACTGGGGAGGTTAGGTCTGACTCCACTGGGAGGTTAGGTCTGACTCCACTGGGGAGGTTAGGTTTGACTCCACTGGGGAGGTTAGTTTGACTCCACTGGGGAGATTGACTCCACTGGGGAGGTTAGGTCTGACTCCACTGGGAGGTTAGGTTGACTCCACTGGGAGGTTAGGTCTGACTCCACTGGGGAGGTTAGGTCTGACTCCACTGGGGAGGTTAGGTCTGACTCCACTGGGGAGGTTAGGTTTGACTCCACTGGGGAGGTTAGGTTTGACTCCACTGGGAGGTTAGGTCTGACTCCACTGGGAGGTTAGGTCTGACTCCACTGGGGAGGTTAGGTTTGACTCCACTGGGAGGTTAGGTTTGACTCCACTGGGGAGGTTGTCTGACTCCACTGGGAGGTTAGGTCTGACTCCACTGGGGAGGTAGTTCTGACTCCACTGGGAGGTTAGGTTTGACTCCACTGGGGAGGTTAGTTCTGACTCCACTGGGGAGGTTATGTCTGACTCCACTGGGAGATTAGGTCTGATTCCACTGGGGAGATTAGGTCTGACTCCACTGGGGAGGTTAGGTTTGACCCCACTGGGGAGGTTAGTTCTGACTCCACTGGGGAGGCTAGTTCTGACTCCACTGGGAGGTTAGTTCTGGACTCCACTGGGGAGGTTACGTCTGACTCCACTGGGGAGGTTAGGCCTGACTCCACCGGGGAGGTTAGGTCTGACTCCACTGGGGAGGTTAGGTCTGACTCCACTGGGGAGGTTAGGTCTGACTCCACTAGGGAGGTTAGTTTGACTCCACTGGGAGGTTACCACTGGGGAGGTTAGTTGACTCCACTGGGGAGGTTAGGTCTGACTCCACTGGGGAGGTTAGGTCTGACTCCACTGGGGAGGTTAGGTCTGACTCCACTGGGGAGGTTAGGTCTGACTCCACTGGGAGATTGGGTTTGACTCCACTGGGGAGGTTAGTTCTGACTCCACTGGGGAGGTTAGGTCTGACACCACTGGGGAGATTAGGTGTGACTCCACTGGGAGGTTAGTTTGACTCCACTGGGAGGTTAGGTCTGACTCCACTGGGGAGGTTAGGTCTGACTCCACTGGGGAGGTTAGTTCTGACTCCACTGGGGAGGTTAGGTTTGACTCCACTGGGGAGGTTAGTTCTGACTCCACTGGGAGGTTAGTTCTGACTCCACTGGGGAGGTTAGGTCTGACTCCACTGGGGAGGTTAGGTCTGACTCCACTGGGGAGGTTAGGTCTGACTCCACTGGGGAGGTTAGGACTGACTCCACTAGGGAGGTTAGGTTTGACTCCACTGGGGAGGGTAGGTTTGACTCCACTGGGGAGATTACCACTGGGGAGGTTAGGTTTGACTCCACTGGGGAGGTTAGGTGTGACTCCACTGGGGAGGTTAGGTGTGACTCCACTGGGGAGGTTAGGTGTGACTCCACTGGGGAGGTTTGGTCTGACTCCACTAGGGAGGTTAGGGTTTGACTCCACTGGGGAGGTTAGGTCTGACTCCACTGGGGAGGTCAGGTTTGACTCCACTGGGGAGGTTAGGTTTGACTCCACTGGGGAGGTTAGGTCTGACTCCAATGGGGAGGTTAGGTCTGACTCCACTGGGGAGGTTAGTTCTGACTCCACAGGGGAGGTTAGGTTTGACTCCACTGGGGAGGTTAGTTCTGACTCCACTGGGGAGGTTATGTCTGACTCCACTGGGAGATTAGGTCTGATTCCACTGGGGAGATTAGGTCTGACTCCACTGGGGAGGTTAGGTTTGACCCCACTGGGGAGGTTAGTTCTGACTCCACTGGGGAGGTTAGTTCTGACTCCACTGGGGAGGTTAGTTCTGACTCCACTGGGGAGGTTAGGTCTGACTCCACTGGGAGGTTAGGTCTGACTCCACCGGGGAGGTTAGGTCTGACTCCACTGGGGAGGTTAGGTCTGACTCCACTGGGGAGGTTAGGTCTGACTCCACTAGGGAGGTTAGGTTTGACTCCACTGGGGAGGTTACCACTGGGGAGGTTAGGTCTGACTCCACTGGGGAGGTTAGGTCTGACTCCACTGGGGAGGTTAGTTCTGACTCCACTGGGGAGGTTGGGTCTGACTCCACTGGGAGGTTAGTTCTGACTCCACAGGGGAGGTTATGTTTGACTCCACTGGGGAGGTTAGTTCTGACTCCACTGGGAGGTTAGGTCTGACTCCACTGGGAGATTAGGTCTGACTCCACTGGGGAGATTAGGTCTGACTCCACTGGGGAGGTTAGGTTTGACTCCACTGGGGAGATTTGACTCCACTGGGAGGTTAGGTCTGACTCCACTGGGGAGGTTAGGTTTGACTCCACTTGGGAGGTTAGGTGTGACTTGTCTGGGTAGGTTAGGTGTGACTCCACTGGGGAGGTTAGGTGTGACTCCACTGGGGAGGTTAGGTGTGACTCCACTGGGGAGGTTAGGTCTGACTCCACTGGGGAGGTTAGGTTTGACTCCACTGGGGAGGTTTGACTCCACTGGGGAGGTTAGGTCTGACTCCACTGGGGAGGTTAGGTTTGACTCCACTAGGGAGGTTAGGTTTGACTCCACTGGGGAGGTTAGGTCTGACTCCACTGGGGGTTAGGTCTGACTCCACTGGGAGGTTAGGTGTGACTCCACTGGGGAGGTTAGGTCTGACTCCACTGGGGAGGTCAGGTTTGACTCCACTGGGGAGGTTAGGTTTGACTCCACTGGGAGGTTGGTTCTGACTCCACTGGGGAGGTTAGTTCTGACTCCACTGGGGAGGTTAGGTTTGACTCCACTGGGGAGTTAGGTCTGACTCCACTGGGGAGGTTAGTTCTGACTCCACTGGTGAGGTTAGGTCTGACTCCACTGGGGAGGTTAGGTCTGACTCCACTGGGAAGGTTAGGACTGACTCCACTAGGGAGGTTAGGTTTGACTCCACTGGGGAGGGTAGGTTTGACTCCACTGGGGAGATTACCACTGGGGAGGTTAGGTTTGACTCCACTGGGGAGGTTAGGTGTGACTCCACTGGGGAGGTTAGGTGTGACTCCACTGGGGAGGTTAGGTGTGACTCCACTGGGGAGGTTAGGTGTGACTCCACTGGGGAGGTTTGGTCTGACTCCACTAGGGAGGTTAGGTTTGACTCCACTGGGGAGGTTAGGTTTGACTCCACTGGGGAGGTTAGGTTTGACTCCATGGGGAGGTTAGGTCTGACTCCACTGGGGAGGTTAGGTTTGACTCAACTAGGGAGGTCAGGTTTGACTCCACTGGGGAGGTTAGGTCTGACTCCAATGGGGAGGTTAGGTCTGACTCCACTGGGGAGGTTAGTTCTGACTCCACAGGGGAGGTTAGGTTTGACTCCACTGGGGAGGTTAGTTCTGACTCCACTGGGGAGGTTATGTCTGACTCCACTGGGAGATTAGGTCTGATTCCACTGGGGAGATTAGGTCTGACTCCACTGGGGAGGTTAGGTTTGACCCCACTGGGGAGGTTAGTTCTGACTCCACTGGGGAGGCTAGTTCTGACTCCACTGGGGAGGTTAGTTCTGACTCCACTGGGGAGGTTACGTCTGACTCCACTGGGGAGGTTAGGCCTGACTCCACCGGGGAGGTTAGGTCTGACTCCACTGGGGAGGTTAGGTCTGACTCCACTAGGGAGGTTAGGTTTGACTCCACTGGGAGGTTACCACTGGGGAGGTTAGGTCTGACTCCACTGGGGAGGTTAGGTCTGACTCCACTGGGGAGGTTAGTTCTGACTCCACTGGGGAGGTTGGGTCTGACTCCACTGGGAGGTTAGTTCTGACTCCACAGGGGAGGTTATGTTTGACTCCACTGGGGAGGTTAGTTCTGACTCCACTGGGAGGTTAGGTCTGACTCCACTGGGAGATTAGGTCTGACTCCACTGGGGAGATTAGGTCTGACTCCACTGGGGAGGTTAGGTTTGACTCCACTGGGGAGATTTGACTCCACTGGGAGGTTAGGTCTGACTCCACTGGGAGGTTAGGTTTGACTCCACTTGGGAGGTTAGGTGTGACTCGTCTGGGTAGGTTAGGTGTGACTCCACTGGGGAGGTTAGGTGTGACTCCACTGGGGAGGTTAGGTGTGACTCCACTGGGGAGGTTAGGTCTGACTCCACTGGGGAGGTTAGGTTTGACTCCACTGGGGAGGTTTGACTCCACTGGGGAGGTTAGGTCTGACTCCACTGGGGAGGTTAGGTTTGACTCCACTAGGGAGGTTAGGTTTGACTCCACTGGGGAGGTTAGGTCTGACTCCACTGGGGAGGTTAGGTCTGACTCCACTGAGGAGGTTAGGTGTGACTCCACTGGGGAGGTTAGGTCTGACTCCACTGGGGAGGTCAGGTTTGACTCCACTGGGGAGGTTAGGTTTGACTCCACTGGGGAGGTTGGTTCTGACTCCACTGGGGAGGTTAGTTCTGACTCCACTGGGGAGGTTAGGTCTGACTCCACTGGGGAGGTTAGGTTTGACTCCACTGGGGAGGTTAGGTCTGACTCCACTGGGGAGGTTAGTTCTGACTCCACTGGGGAGGTTAGGTCAGACTCCACTGGGGAGGTTAGGTCTGACTCCACTGGGGAGGTTAGGTGTGACTCCACTGGGGAGGTTAGGTCTGACTCCACTGGGGATGTTAGTTCTGACTCCACTGGGGAGGTTAGGTCTGACTCCACTGGGGAGGTTAGGTCTGACTCCACTGGGGAGGTTAGGTCTGACTCCACTGGGGAGGTTAGTTCTGACTCCACAGGGGAGGTTAGGTTTGACTGCACTTTGGAGGTTAGTTCTGACTCCACTGGGAGGTTAGGTCTGACTCCACTGGGAGATTAGGTCTGACTCCACTGGGGAGAATAGGTCTGACTCCACTGGGGAGGTTAGGTTTGACTCCACTGGGGAGGTTAGTTCTGACTCCACTGGGAGGTTAGTTCTGACTCCACTGGGGAGGTTAGGTCTGACTCCACTAGGGAGGTTAGGTCTGACTCCACTGGGAGGTTAGTTCTGACTCCACAGGGGAGGTTAGGTTTGACTCCACTGGGAGATTAGATTTGACTCCACTGGGGAGGTTAGTTCTGACTCCACTGGGGAGGTTAGGTCTGACACCACTGGGGAGATTAGGTCTGACTCCACTGGGGAGATTAGGTCTGACTCCACTGGGGAGGTTAGGTTTGACTCCACTGGGGAGGTTAGGTTTGACTCCACTGGGGAGGTTACCACTGGGGAGGTTAGGCTTGACTCCACTGGGGAGGTTAGGTTTGACTCCACTGGGGAGATTTGACTCCACTGGGGAGGTTTGACTCCACTGGGGAGATTTGACTCCACTGGGGAGGGTAGGTTTGACTCCACTGGGGAGATTACCACTGGGGAGGTTAGGTTTGACTCCACTAGGGAGGTTAGGTTTGACTCCACTGGGGAGGTTAGGTGTGACTCCACTGGGGAGGTTAGGTGTGACTCCACTGGGGAGGTTAGGTGTGACTCCACTGGGGAGGTTAGGTGTGACTCCACTGGGGAGGTTAGGTCTGACTCCACTAGGGAGGTTAGGTTTGACTCCACTGGGGAGGTTAGGTTTGACTCCACTGGGGAGGTTAGGTCTGACTCCACTGGGGAGGTTAGGTTTGACTCCACTAGGGAGGTCAGGTTTGACTCCACTGGGGAGGTTAGGTCTGACTCCACTAGGTAGGTTAGGTTTGACTCCACTGGGGAGGTTAGGTGTGACTCCACTGGGGAGGTTAGGTTTGACTCCACTGGGGAGGTTAGGTTTGACTTCACTGGGGAGGTTAGTTCTGACTCCACTGGGAGGTTAGGTCTGACTCCACTGGGGAGGTTAGGTCTGACTCCACTAGGGAGGTTAGGTCTGACTCCACTGGGGAGGTTAGGTCTGACTCCACTGGGGAGGTTAGTTCTGACTCCACTGGGGAGGTTAGGTCTGACTCCACTGGGGAGGTTAGGTCTGACTCCACTGGGGAGGTTAGGTCTGACTCCACTGGGGAGGTTAGTTCTGACTCCAAATGGGAGGTTAGGTTTGACTCCACTGGGGAGGTTAGTTCTGACTCCACTGGGGAGGTTAGGTCTGACTCCACTGGGGAGGTTAGGTTTGACTCCACTTGGGAGGTTAGGTGTGACTCGTCTGGGTAGGTTAGGTGTGACTCCACTGGGGAGGTTAGGTGTGACTCCACTGGGGAGGTTAGGTGTGACTCCACTGGGGAGGTTAGGTCTGACTCCACTGGGGAGGTTAGGTTTGACTCCACTGGGGAGGTTTGACTCCACTGGGGAGGTTAGGTCTGACTCCACTGGGGAGGTTAGGTTTGACTCCACTAGGGAGGTTAGGTTTGACTCCACTGGGGAGGTTAGGTCTGACTCCACTGGGGAGGTTAGGTCTGACTCCACTGAGGAGGTTAGGTGTGACTCCACTGGGGAGGTTAGGTCTGACTCCACTGGGGAGGTCAGGTTTGACTCCACTGGGGAGGTTAGGTTTGACTCCACTGGGGAGGTTGGTTCTGACTCCACTGGGGAGGTTAGTTCTGACTCCACTGGGGAGGTTAGGTCTGACTCCACTGGGGAGGTTAGGTTTGACTCCACTGGGGAGGTTAGGTCTGACTCCACTGGGGAGGTTAGTTCTGACTCCACTGGGGAGGTTAGGTCAGACTCCACTGGGGAGGTTAGGTCTGACTCCACTGGGGAGGTTAGGTGTGACTCCACTGGGGAGGTTAGGTCTGACTCCACTGGGGATGTTAGTTCTGACTCCACTGGGGAGGTTAGGTCTGACTCCACTGGGGAGGTTAGGTCTGACTCCACTGGGGAGGTTAGGTCTGACTCCACTGGGGAGGTTAGTTCTGACTCCACAGGGGAGGTTAGGTTTGACTGCACTTTGGAGGTTAGTTCTGACTCCACTGGGAGGTTAGGTCTGACTCCACTGGGAGATTAGGTCTGACTCCACTGGGAGAATAGGTCTGACTCCACTGGGGAGGTTAGGTTTGACTCCACTGGGGAGGTTAGTTCTGACTCCACTGGGGAGGTTAGTTCTGACTCCACTGGGGAGGTTAGGTCTGACTCCACTAGGGAGGTTAGGTCTGACTCCACTGGGAGGTTAGTTCTGACTCCACAGGGGAGGTTAGGTTTGACTCCACTGGGAGATTAGATTTGACTCCACTGGGGAGGTTAGTTCTGACTCCACTGGGGAGGTTAGGTCTGACACCACTGGGGAGATTAGGTCTGACTCCACTGGGGAGATTAGGTCTGACTCCACTGGGGAGGTTAGGTTTGACTCCACTGGGGAGGTTAGGTTTGACTCCACTGGGGAGGTTACCACTGGGGAGGTTAGGTTTGACTCCACTGGGGAGGTTAGGTTTGACTCCACTGGGGAGATTTGACTCCACTGGGGAGGTTTGACTCCACTGGGGAGATTTGACTCCACTGGGGAGGGTAGGTTTGACTCCACTGGGGAGATTACCACTGGGGAGGTTAGGTTTGACTCCACTAGGGAGGTTAGGTTTGACTCCACTGGGGAGGTTAGGTGTGACTCCACTGGGGAGGTTAGGTGTGACTCCACCGGGGAGGTTAGGTGTGACTCCACTGGGGAGGTTAGGTGTGACTCCACTGGGGAGGTTAGGTCTGACTCCACTAGGGAGGTTAGGTTTGACTCCACTGGGGAGGTTAGGTTTGACTCCACTGGGGAGGTTAGGTCTGACTCCACTGGGGAGGTTAGGTTTGACTCCACTAGGGAGGTCAGGTTTGACTCCACTGGGGAGGTTAGGTCTGACTCCACTAGGTAGGTTAGGTTTGACTCCACTGGGGAGGTTAGGTGTGACTCCACTGGGGAGGTTAGGTTTGACTCCACTGGGGAGGTTAGGTTTGACTTCACTGGGGAGGTTAGTTCTGACTCCACTGGGAGGTTAGGTCTGACTCCACTGGGGAGGTTAGGTCTGACTCCACTAGGGAGGTTAGGTCTGACTCCACTGGGGAGGTTAGGTCTGACTCCACTGGGGAGGTTAGTTCTGACTCCACTGGGGAGGTTAGGTCTGACTCCACTGGGGAGGTTAGGTCTGACTCCACTGGGGAGGTTAGGTCTGACTCCACTGGGGAGGTTAGTTCTGACTCCAAATGGGAGGTTAGGTTTGACTCCACTGGGGAGGTTAGTTCTGACTCCACTGGGGAGGTTAGGTCTGACTCCACTAGGGAGGTTAGGTCTGACTCCACCGGGAGGTTAGTTCTGACTCCACTGGGAGGTTAGGTTTGACTCCACTGGGGAGGTTAGTTCTGACTCCACTGGGGAGATTAGGTCTGACTCCACTGGGAGATTAGGTTTGACTCCACTGGGGAGGTTAGTTCTGACTCCACTGGGGAGGTTAGGTCTGAATCCACTGGGAGATTAGGTCTGCCTCCACTGGGGAGATTAGGTCTGACTCCACTGGGGAGGTTAGGTTTGACTCCACTGGGGAGGTTAGTTCTGACTCCACTGGGGAGGTTAGTTCTGACTCCACTGGGGAGGTTAGGTCTGACTCCACTAGGGAGGTTAGGTCTGACTCCACTGGGAGGTTAGTTCTGACTCCACAGGGGAGGTTAGGTTTGATTCCACTTGGGAGGTTAGGTCTGACTCCACTGGGAGGTTAGGTCTGACTCCACTGGGAGATTAGGGTTGACTCCACTGGGGAGATTAGGTCTGACTCCACTGGGGAGGTTAGGTTTGACCCCACTGGGGAGGTTAGTTCTGACTCCACTGGGGAGGCTAGTTCTGACTCCACTGGGGAGGTTAGTTCTGACTCCACTGGGGAGGTTACGTCTGACTCCACTGGGGAGGTTAGGCCTGACTCCACCGGGGAGGTTAGGTCTGACTCCACTAGGGAGGTTAGGTTTGACTCCACTGGGGAGGTTACCACTGGGGAGGTTAGGTCTCACTCCACTGGGGAGGTTAGGTCTCACTCCACTGGGGAGGTTAGGTCTGACTCCACTGGGGAGGTTAGGGCTGACTCCACTGGGGAGGTTAGGTCTGACTCCACTGGGGAGGTTAGGTTTGACACCACTGGGGAGGTTAGGTTTGACTCCACTGGGGAGGTTAGGTTTGACTCCACTGGGGAGGTTATGTCTGACTCCACTGGGGAGATTAGGTCTGACTCCACTGGGGAGGTTAGGTTTGACTCCACTGGGGATGTTAGTTCTGACTCCACTGGGGAGTTTAGTTCTGACTCCACTGGGGAGGTTAGGTCTGACTCCACTGGGGAGGTTAGGTCTGACTCCACTGGGAGATTAGGTCTGACTCCACTGGGGAGGTTAGGTCTGACTCCACTAGGGAGGTTAGGTTTGACTCCACTGGGGTCCCATAACAAAACCTGAAAAAAAAATGCTTATCATCTCTGTTGTGAATAACGTGATACACCTCCGCCTGTAATATACAATTTTGATTTCTAAGTTTACCAGTTGGGTTCTGATGAGGACCCCGTGTTGGATGCCAAACTGTCTCCTTCCTGCTCCTCTGTTGTTCCTATAGTGGCGCTCTGTAGGAGGTTCTGTCCTATGATGGGGTGTGTGAGGTTTTCATCAAGACATTGGCTGATATTGAATTGATTATGACCGAGTTCTCTCGGGAGCCTGGAGAGGCGAGGATGTGCTCTGACACTTTTTTGAGAGAAAATGACTGCAATGCAACAAAAAATGTTCCTGGGTGTTGCACGGAAGTAGTGTCACTGCTGGGGGTCTGGAGACATCCCCAGTGTCCACTGTGCGTGGTTCGGGAGAGAATGCTCACTTACCTGCCTCAACAAAGGCCCATGCGGGGAAGTTTATGCCCCCCACATCTTCTAAGAGTCAGTGGACAGTGTTTAGGGCCAGGGAACAGTGTTCATCTGCCTCGGGCCAAATGCTCTGAACCTCTATCATTCACTCCCTCAGTAT
>NW_022264004.1:12500-25000 GCF_002021735.2 Oncorhynchus kisutch
GCAAGGGTTCATCTACTGGACTCTAGACCAGCAAGGGTTCATCTACTGGACTCTAGACCAGCAAGGGTTCATCTACTGGACTCTAGACCAGCAAGCGGTCATCTACTGGACTCTAGACCAGCAAGGGTTCATCTACTGGACTCTAGACCAGCAAGGGTTCATCTACTGGACTCTAGACCAGCAAGGGTTCATCTACTGGACTCTAGACCAGCAAGGGTTCATCTACTGGACTCTAGACCAGCAAGCGGTCATCTACTGGACTCTAGACCAGCAAGGGTTCATCTGCTGGACTCTAGACCAGCAAGGGTTCATCTGCTGGACTCTAGACTGGGCAAGGGTTCATCTGCTGGACTAAAGACCAGCAAGGGTCTTTCAGAGAGAGAGAGACCGACAGAGACAGAGAGACAGAGACACAGAGAGAGAGAGACAGACAGAGACAGAGAGAGAGAGACAGAGACAGAGAGAGACAGACAGAGACAGAGACACAGAGAGACTCCCTCCTGTGTATTCTGCACCAGGATCAGGGGACTCCTGTTGTATAGGGGACACCACACAGGAAGATATGACCACTCTGACATGTTACCACGGTAACCCCATTACCACCACACAGGAAGATATGACCACTCTGACATGTTTCCATGGTAACCCCATTACCACCACACAGGAAGATATGACCACTCTGACATGTTACCACGGTAACCCCATTACCACCACACAGGACGATATGACCACTCTGACATGTTACCACGGTAACCCCATTACCAGCAGACAAAATGCTGACAGGCCCAGTCCCTGTATCGGCTGGGAATGACAATGAAAGATACACATTGTTATATTAGCAGAACACTTCTTCCATGGTCTTATGTAAAGGGTTGATTGTTCTACATGAACCTCTTACTACATTTACAAGTTATCAATCAAAACACTTAGTTTAGAATATCTACATAAATTCAGCAATTTCATTTTCCTCATATTTCTCTGTACACTGTTCTCCCCATAGGAGAACCCTTTCAATAACCATTTTTTGGTTTCAGGTAGAACACTTTTGGGTTCCATGTAGAACCATTTCCACAGAGGGTTCTACACGGAACCCACAACAGTTTTACCTGGAACCAAAAAGGGTTATCCTATGGGGACAGAGAAATAAGCTCTTTGGAACCTTTTATTCTGAGAGCGTAGGCTACCGATTGAAGCGTCCTCCGACATCTCACCACACATAACTCTGCTATATACATCTTTTATTGCATGCAACTCCGTTCCGTCTCATATTGCTCAAATAAACAGCGAACCTGGTTTTACAAACCAGATAAAGCCACACCTCACGGCACAACACCTGTCCCCTGTTTGACCTAGACAGTTTGTGTGTCTGCATTGATATGTAGGCTACGTGTGCCATTCTCTTTACTGATGGAGTTCTGTCCTGGAGCTGTTCTTGTCTATTGATGTTCTGTATTATGTCATTCTGTATTGTTTCATGTTCTGTGTTCTGTGTTCTGTGTTCTGTGCTCTGTGTTCTGTTCTGTGTTCTGTGCTCTGTGTTCTGTGTTCTGTGTTCTGTGCTCTGTGTTCTGTTCTGTGTTCTGTGCTCTGTGTTCTGTTCGGTGTTCTCTGCTCTGTGTTCTGTGTTCTGTGTGGACCCCAGGAAGAGTAGCTGCTGCTTTCACAACAGCTAATGAGGATCCTAATAAAATACCAAATACCATCTGCCTGTGGTAATGGACCTCAACCTGCAGGAGGTTTGTTTTTGTTGTGATCGAGTGGGGTGAAACAGCTGCGGACAAGGTACTGACAGATGGGCGTGTCTTGATGGTGGCAAGGACATACCCCCATGAAAACACCCACATCAAACCCCCCCCCCAAGCCAACTCACGTTCGGCTTCTGTCATGGCTGCCAGCATTTCTTGACGAGCAAGCCAAAAAAACAAGGTCGAATCAGAGGTTTCATTTCCCTTTTAAGGGTTAGCAGTGTGGTCAGTGGAGATAGCAGCAATACGTTTGTCCCATAAACACTGTCTCTCCTAGGGATGCTTATTGAGAAGACATGAACAAAGGGCCACATTCTCCCTTTCTTGTCATGTTCATGTTAATTTACACCCTGATAAAACACCAACACGGACATCAAACGCGAAACACATCCCCATACCCCTCTCATCCAATAGGCTTATTCTATCATATCTTTATAAAGGAACATTTTAGAGATTACAGATGACAGAAGTCACTTGTATTTTTTCCCCCGAATCCTCACAGCCTGGGAACCGTAAAGATAGGACGGGTGTTTTGGGTTTAGGGATGATAAAAGGTAAATGGCAAAACCATTCTGATGCTATCTCCTGCCAAGTAACCATCACAACAACAAACAAACAAAAAACTGAAGTTACTATAAAAGGACACGAATATAAACTTTTAGAACTCTTCAAAAGGGGAAAGAAATGTGGACAGGAGTTCAAATCAAATACAGTCACTTTGTTATTTTTTGTAAACAACTTGTAATAAATTGTGGTCAGGGGAATATGCTTTGTCGTCAGACAGAAATTATAGTGAAAAGGATTGATTTAAATTGTCAACACTCGAATAGTTTATCTTCTTATATTATAGCATAGCTTATTAGCTTATTATGGCATATGGTATTAGCATATTATATCATAGCGTATTAGCATATTGTAGCATAGCGTATTAGCATATTATAGCATGGGTTATTAGCTTATTATAGCATATCTTATTAGCATATTATATCATAGCATATTAGCATTTTATAACATAGCCTATTAGCATATTATAGCATGGCGTATTAGCATATTATATCATAGCTAATTAGCATATTGTAACAGCTCATTTGCATATTATAGCATGGCTTATTAGCATATTATAGCATAGCTTATTCGCATAATACATCATAGCTTATTAGCATATTCTAGCAGAGTTCATTGGCATATTATACTGTAAGCTTATTAGCATATTATAGCATAGCTTATTAGCATAATATGGCATTGCTTATTAGCATATTATAGCCTATTAGACAGCCAACACTGATTTTGTGGCTTGGCTTCAGTCCAGATGGCAGAAAAAACACATTGCAGAGAAGATGTAAAGTGTTTTTTTACATAGCTTGGTCAAACTGACAGATATAGGAGAGGTTAAACGCTCCAGTGGCCAGATCCCCTGGGCCCAGGTCTGTCAACATGATCTGTTAGGAGAGGTCAAACGCTCCAGTGGCCAGATCCCCTGGGCCCAGGTCTGTCAACATTATCTGTTAGGAGAGGTTAAACGCTCCAGTGGCCAGATCCCCTGGGCCCAGGTTTTCAAACATTATCTGTTAGGAGTGGTCAAACGCTCTGGGCCCAGGTTTTCAAACATTATCTGTTAGGAGAGGTCAAACGCTCCAGTGGCCAGATCCCCTGGGCCCAGGTCTGTCAACATTATCTGTTAGTAGAGGTCAAACGCTCCAGTGGCCAAATCCCCTGGGCCCAGGTCTGTCAACATTATCTGTTAGTAGAGGTCAAACGCTCCAGTGGCCAGATCCCCTGGGCCCAGGTCTGGCAACATTATCTGTTAGGAGAGGTCAAACGCTCCCGTGGCCAGATCCCCTGGGCCCAGGTCTGTCAACATTATCTGTTAGGAGAGGTCAAACGCTCCAAGGGCCAGATCCCCTGGTCCCATGTCTGTCAACATGATCTGTTAGGAGAGGTTAAACGCTCCAGTGGCCAGATCCCCTGGGCCCAGGTCTGTCAACATGATCTGCTAGGAGAGGTCAAACGCTCCAGTGGCCAGATCCCCTTGGCCCAGGTCTGTCAACATGATCTGTTAGGAGAGGTCAAACGCTCCAGTGGCCAGATCCCCTGGGCCCAGGTCTGTCAACATGATCTGTTAGGAGAGGTCAAAAGATCCAGTGGCCAGATCCTCTGGGCCCAGGTCTGTCAACATTATCTGATTGCATTTCAGAAATCAGGTAGGATTAAATGCATAAAATAAAATGGGTGTCAATCCGGGATACTCATATTAGTCTGTCGTGTTATGCTTGGTGTGGTTACATGAGACAGAAGTTACTTAATTAAGGCAAAAAAAAAACTAAAGTAGGGTGGTTGCTAACGTTAGCCACCTAGCTAATGTTCGGTACAACACAGTTTGAACTCTATCATACATTTTTAACGATTTGCACTTCGTGTCATATAGCATTCTACCAAAATACAAATCAGAATTAATTTCAAATAAATAAAAATTCATAACATCTCTTAGGAAAAGAGTGATGGACATCCAGCAACAAAAAAAACATAGACCATACGAAACGTAACATGTCATACTAATTGGAGCATATCGGATTTACATTTAATATGTTACATCTAGCGCTGAGTCCAGACTGCCATTTGGTACTTAGAAATGTATGATATGTGCCCATTGATTCTTGAAGAATATAACTCATGAGTTTAGTTCAGCTGTCACTCCATCAGAACCTCAAATATAATATTGTTTTCCCTCCAATGTTTGAAAACAAAGTACATGGAAACAAACTGTATAGCCCTCTGTATAGCCCTCTGTATAGCCCTCTGTATAGCCCTCTGTATAGCCCCCTGTATAGCCCTCTGTATAGCCCTCTGTGTAGCCCCCTGTATAGCCCTCTGTATAGCCCTCTGTGTAGCCCCCTGTATAGCCCTCTGTATAGCCCTCTGTATAGCCCTCTGTATAGCCCTCTGTGTAGCCCAAACTGTATAGCCCTCTGTGTAGCCCTCTGTATAGCCCTCTGTGTAGCCCAAACTGTATAGCCCTCTGTATAGCCCTCTGTGTAGCCCTCTGTATAGCCCTCTGTATAGCCCTCTGTATAGCCCTCTGTATAGCCCCCTGTATAGCCCTCTGTATAGCCCTCTGTGTAGCCCCCTGTATAGCCCTCTGTATAGCCCTCTGTGTAGCCCCCTGTATAGCCCTCTGTATAGCCCTCTGTATAGCCCTCTGTATAGCCCTCTGTGTAGCCCAAACTGTATAGCCCTCTGTATAGCCCTCTGTGTAGCCCTCTGTATAGCCCTCTGTATAGCCCTCTGTGTAGCCCTCTGTATAGCCCTCTGTATAGCCCTCTGTGTAGCCCTCTGTGTAGCCCTCTGTATAGCCCTCTGTGTAGCCCAAACTGTATAGCCCTCTGTATAGCCCTCTGTGTAGCCCTCTGTGTAGCCCTCTGTATAGCCCTCTGTATAGCCCTTTGTGTAGACCTCTGTATAGCCCTCTGTGTAGCCCAAACTGTATAGCCCTCTGTGTAGCCCTCTGTATAGCCCTCTGTGTAGCCCAAACTGTATAGCCCTCTGTATAGCCCTCTGTGTAGCCCTCTGTATAGCCCTCTGTATAGCCCTCTGTGTAGCCCTCTGTATAGCCCTCTGTATAGCCCTCTGTACAGCCCTCTGTGCAGCCCTCTGTGCAGCCCTCTGTGTAGCCCTCTGTGCAGCCCTCTGTGCAGCCCTCTGTGTAGCCCTCTGTGCAGCCCTCTGTGCAGCCCTCTGTGCAGCCCTCTGTGTAGCCCTCTGTGCAGCCCTCTGTGTAGCCCTCTGTGCAGCCCTCTGTGCAGCCCTCTGTGCAGCCCTCTGTATAGCCCTCTGTATAGCCCTCTGTATAGCCCTCTGTATAGCCCTCTGTGCAGCCCTCTGTGCAGCCCTCTGTGTAGCCCTCTGTGCAGCCCTCTGTGTAGCCCTCTGTGTAGCCCTCTGTGTAGCCCTCTGTGCAGCCCTCTGTGTAGCCCTCTGTATAGCCCTCTGTGTAGCCCTCTGTGTAGCCCTCTGTATAGCCCTCTGTATAGCCCTCTGTATAGCCCTCTGTGTAGCCCTCTGTGTAGCCCTCTGTATAGCCCTCTGTGTAGCCCTCTGTATAGCCCAAACTGCCCTCTCAAAACTATCATGTTAATCTTATGGATGGTCTAGTTCTTACATTCATAGCTCTGTCTATGAATAGGGATAACATTTCTCCAACCTCGTCCCTCAGATTTCACCTCAAAAGTAGCAGGTTATTGTTTCAACTGAATTGATTCGCTGCTTCAACTTCCGACTCAATGAAAGGTAACAACCCCCTTTTTTTTTTATTTTTTTAAGACTTTTTACCAAAGAGTGTATATAATTTGACGTCTATTCTTTTTGACGTCTAGGAGCCTAAACATAGAAGAGAAGACGTCAGTCATAGAGACATACTGTAGCCTCTGTCACATTTCCAGGCCAAGCCCGTCTCCACAGCTTTGTCAGTCAGGATTTGACTACTCCATAAGCTATGCAGCCGTGTTCTGTTTTCAGCAACAACATACATACCTAGTTACCATTAGAGATTCTCTACATTCAAATTGTATGTCTTTATGAGAAGTGCGAATTGAGGCGTTTTGAATATGATCGGTTTGCACATTGGTTACAATAAACGTACTGTTTGTGGTGGAAGCGGTTTGGAAAAAGGAACGTAGAAAATCCCTTTCAGAGTGCTAGAGATGGAAGATCCCAGTGCTAACATAACAAACATCAGCCTGCCATTCCTGCTGGTGTGATTCTGAAAAGCTTAGGTCTATCAGGTCGATCAGGTCGATCAGGTCTGTCAGGTCTATCAGGTCGATCAGGTCTGTCAGGTCTGTCAGGTCTGTCAGGTCTATCAGGTCTGTCAGGTCTGTCAGGTCTATCAGGTCTGTCAGGTCTGTCAGGTCTGTCAGGTCTGTCAGGTCTATCAGGTCGATCAGGTCTGTCAGGTCTGTCAGGTCTGTCAGGTCTGTCAGGTCTATCAGGTCTGTGAGGTCTGTCAGGTCTGTCAGGTCTATCAGGTCTGTCAGGTCTGTCAGGTCTGTCAGGTCTATCAGGTCTGTCAGGTCGATCAGGTCGATCAGGTCTGTCAGGTCTATCAGGTCGATCAGGTCTGTCAGGTCTGTCAGGTCTATCAGGTCTGTCAGGTCTGTCAGGTCTATCAGGTCTGTCAGGTCTGTCAGGTCTGTCAGGTCTGTCAGGTCTGTCAGGTCTATCAGGTCGATCAGGTCTGTCAGGTCTGTCAGGTCTGTCAGGTCTATCAGGTCTGTGAGGTCTGTCAGGTCTGTCAGGTCTATCAGGTCTGTCAGGTCTGTCAGGGCTGTCAGGTCTGTGAGGTCTGTCAGGTCTATCAGGTCTGTGAGGTCTGTGAGGTCTGTCAGGTCTATCAGGTCTGTCAGGTCGATCAGGTCTGTCGGGTCTGTCAGGTCTATCAGGTCTGTCAGGTCTGTAGGTCTGTCAGGTCTGTCAGGTCTATCAGGTCTGTCAGGTCTGTCAGGTCTATCAGGTCTGTCAGGTCTATCAGGTCTGTCAGGTCTGTCAGGTCTGTGAGGTCTATCAGGTCTGTTAGGTCTATCAGGTCTACCAGGTCTGTCAGGTCTATCAGGTCTATCAGGTCTATCAGGTCTGTCAGGTCTGTCAGGTCTATCAGGTCAATCAGGTCAATCAGGTCTGTCAGGTCTGTGAGGTCTATCAGGTCTATCAGGTCTGTCAGGTCTGTCAGGTCTGTCAGGTCTATCAGGTCTGTCAGGTCTATCAGGTCTGTCAGGTCTGTCAGGTCTATCAGGTCAATCAGGTCAATCAGGTCTGTCAGGTCTGTCAGGTCTATCAGGTCTGTCAGGTCTATCAGGTCTGTCAGGTCTATCAGGTCTATCAGGTCTGTCAGGTCTATCAGGCCTGTAATGTTGTAATGTTTCCCTGTTGTACTGTTGCCCTGTTGTAATGTTGCCCTGTTGTAATGTTGCCCTGTTGTAATGTTGTCCTGTTGTAATGTTGTAATTGTCCCTGTTGTAATGCTGCCCTGTTGTAATGTTTCCCTGTTGCCCTGTTGTAATGTTGTAATGTTGCCCTGTTGTAATGTTGCCCTGTTGTAATGTTGCCCTGTTGTAATGTTGTAATGTTGCCCTGGTGTAATGTTGTAATGTTGTAATGTTGTACTGTTGCCCTGTTGTAATGTTGCACTGTTGTAATGCTGCCCTGTTGTAATGTTGCCCTGTTATAATGTTGTAATGTTGCCTGTTGTAATGTTGTAATGTTGCCCTGTTGTAATGTTGCCATGTTGCCCTGTTGTAATGTTGTAATGTTGCCCTGTTGTAATGTTGTAATGTTGCCCTGTTGCCCTGTTGCCCTGTTGTAATGTTGTAATGTTGTAATGTTTTACTGTTGTAATGTTGTAATGTTGTTGTGTTGCCCTGTTGTAATGTTGCCCTGTTGTAATGTTGTAATGTTGCCCTGTTGTAATGTTGTAATGTTGCCCTGTTGCCCTGTTGCCCTGTTGCCCTGTTGTAATGTTGTAATGTTTTACTGTTGTAATGTTGTAATGTTGTTGTGTTGCCCTGTTGTAATGTTGTAATGTTGCCCTGTTGTAATGTTGTAATGTTGCCCTGTTGTAATGCTGCCCTGTTGTAATGTTGCCCTGTTGTAATGTTGCCCTGCTGCCCTGTTGTAATGTTGTAATGTTGCCCCGCTGTAATGTTGTAATGTTGTAATGTTGTAGTGTTGCCCTGTTGTAATGTTGCCCTGTTGTAATGTTGCCCTGTTGTAATGTTGTAATGTTGTAGTGTTGTCCTGTTGTAAATGTTACCCTGTTGTAATTGTGTAATGTTGTAATGTTGCCCTGTTGTAATGTGCCCTGTTGTAATGTTGTAATGTTGCCCTGTTGTAATGTTGTAATGTTGCCCTGTTGTAATGCTATGTTATTGTAATGTTGCCCTGTTGTAATGTTGTAATGTTGCCCTGTTGTAATGTTGTAATGTTGCCCTGTTGTAATGCTGTGTTATTGTAATGTTGCCCTGTTGTAATGTTGCCCTTTTGTAATGTTGTAATGTTGCCCTGTTGTAATGTTGCCCTGTTGTAATGTTGCCCTGTTGTAATGCTGCCCTGTTGTAATGTTGCCCTGTTATAATGTTGTAATGTTGCCTGTTGTAATGTTGTAATGTTGCCCTGTTGTAATGTTGCCATGTTGCCCTGTTGTAATGTTGTAATGTTGCCCTGTTGTAATGTTGCCCTGTTGTAATGTTGTAATGTTGCCCTGCTGTAATGTTGCCCTGTTGCCCTGTTGTAATGTTGTAATGTTGCTCTGTTGCCCTGTTGTAATGTTGTAATGTTGCCCTGTTGTAATGTTGTAATGTTGCCCTGTTGCCCTGTTGCCCTGTTGTAATGTTGTAATGTTGTAATGTTTTACTGTTGTAATGTTGTAATGTTGTTGTGTTGCCCTGTTGTAATGTTGTAATGTTGTTGTGTTGCCCTGTTGTAATGTTGCCCTGTTGTAATGTTGTAATGTTGCCCTGTTGTAATGTTGTAATGTTGCCCTGTTGTAATGCTGCCCTGTTGTAATGTTGCCCTGTTGTAATGTTGCCCTGTTGTAATGTTGCCCTGCTGCCCTGTTGTAATGTTGTAATGTTGCCCCGCTGTAATGTTGTAATGTTGTAATGTTGTAGTGTTGCCCTGTTGTAATGTTGCCCTGTTGTAATGTTGCCCTGTTGTAATGTTGTAATGTTGTAGTGTTGCCCTGTTGTAAATGTTACCCTGTTGTAATTGTGTAATGTTGTAATGTTGCCCTGTTGTAATGTGCCCTGTTGTAATGTTGTAATGTTGCCCTGTTGTAATGTTGTAATGTTGCCCTGTTGTAATGTTGTAATGTTGTAGTGTTGCCCTGTTGTAAATGTTACCCTGTTGTAATTGTGTAATGTTGTAATGTTGCCCTGTTGTAATGTGCCCTGTTGTAATGTTGTAATGTTGCCCTGTTGTAATGTTGTAATGTTGCCCTGTTGTAATGCTGTGTTATTGTAATGTTGCCCTGTTGTAATGTTGTAATGTTGCCCTGTTGTAATGTTGTAATGTTGCCCTGTTGTAATGCTGTGTTATTGTAATGTTGCCCTGTTGTAATGTTGCCCTTTTGTAATGTTGTAATGTTGCCCTGTTGTAATGTTGCCCTGTTGTAATGTTGTAATGTTGCCCTGTTGTAATGTTGTGTTATTGTAATGTTGCCTTGTTGTAATGTTTTCCTGATGGAATGTTTTAATGTTGCCCTGTTTTAATGTTGTTACGTTGCCCTGTTGTAATGTTGTGTTATTGTAATGCTGCCCTGTTGTAATGTTGTAATGTTGTAGCGTTGCCCTGTTGTAATGTTGCCCTGTTGTAATGTTGTAATGTTGCCCTGTTGTAATGTTGTGTTATTGTAATGTTGCCCTGTTGTAATGTTGTAATGTTGCCCTGTTGTAATGTTGCCCTGTTGTAATGTTGCCCTGTTGTAATGTTTTAATGTTGTCCTGTTGTAATGTTGTAATGTTGCCCTGTTGTAATGTTGCCCTGTTGTAATGTTGCCCCTGTTGCAATGTTGTAATGTTGCCCTGTTGTAATGTTGTAATGTTGCCCTGTTATAATGTTGCCCTGTTGTAATGTTGTAATGTTGCCCTGTTGTAATGTTGCCCTCTTGTAATGTTGCCCTGTTCTAATGGTTTAATGTTGCCCTGATGTAATGTTGTAATGTTGCCCTGTTGTAATGTTGTAATTTTGCCCTGTTATAATGTTGCCCTGTTGTAATGTTGTAATGTTGCCCTGTTGTAATGTTGCCCTGTTGTAATGTTGCCCTGTTGTAATGTTGTGTTATTGTAATGTTGCCCTGTTGTAATGTTGTAATGTTGCCCTGTTGTAATGTTGTCCTGTTGTAATGTTGCCCTGTTGTAATGTTGCCCTGTTGTCCTGTTGTAATGTTGTAATGTTGCCCTGTTGTAATGTTGTAATGTTGCCCTGTTGGAATGTTTTAATGTTGCCCTGTTGTAATGTTGTAATTTTGCCCTGTTTTAATGTTGTTACGTTGCCCTGTTGTAATGTTGTGTTATTGTAATGTTGCCCTGTTGTAATGTTGTAATGTTGTAGTGTTGCCCTGTTGTAATGTTGCCCTGTTGTAATGTTGCCCTGTTGTAATGTTGACCTGTTATAATGTTTTAATGTTGCCCTGTTGTAATGTTGCCCTGTTGTAATGTGTGTTATTGTAATGTTGCCCTGTTGTAATGTTGTAATGGTGTAGTGTTTTAATGTTGCCCAGATGTAATGTTGTAATGTTGCCCAGATGTAATGTTGCCCTGTTGTAATGTTTTAATGTTGCCCAGATGTAATGTTGTAATGTTGCCCTGTTGTAATGTTGCCCTGTTGCCCTGTTGTAATGTTGTAATGTTGCCCTGTTATAATGTTGCCCTGTTTTAATGTTTTAATGTTGCCCTGATGTAATGTTGTAATGTCACCCTGTTGTAATGTTGGCCTGTTGTAATGTTGTAATGTTGTAATGTTGCCCTGTTGTAATATTGCCCTGTTGTAATGTTGTGTTATTGTAATGTTATCCTGTTGTAATGTTGCCCTGTTGTAATGTTGCCTTGTTGTCATGTTGCCTTGTTGTAATGTTGCCCTGTTGTCATGTTGCCTTGTTGTCATGTTGCCTTGTTGTCATGTTGCCTTGTTGTCATGTTCTTTGTTTATTAAAGCACCAACAGATCACATTCAAAACATGTCAAGGAATGTGCTACTGAAAAGTGATCTGCAAGCATGAAGTGGAATGTTTCAGGGGTCCGTGATAGTAAATATATCTTAGAGTGATCTCCAAGCATACAGATGAACTTTTGCATCAAAATGTTAAATGTGTTGTGAGGAACAACTATGTGTTTATTGACAGAAGAAGCATGTCTTTATCTGTCTCTGCTGCCTCATACGAGTGATCTTCTGCTCTCCGAGGAGAAATCATTTCGGTTTGGAGAGGTACTGTAGTACTGAAGAAATAATTTTTGGTTTGGTTGGGGATGTTCATCATTAGGGGTCAGTGATACAATAAACAGCGCTGTGGAAAGAGGAGAGAGAGAGAGGAGAAAGAGGAGACAGAGAGGAGAGAGAGGAGAGCGAGATGTGAGAGAGAGGAAAGAGAAAGGAGAGAGAGAAATAGAGAGAGAGAGAGAAAATAGAGAGAGAGAGAGAGAGAGAGAGAGAGAGAGAGAGAGAGAGAGAGAGGAGAAAGAGAGAGGAGAGAGAAAGGGAGAGAGGAGAGGAGAGAGGAGAGAGAGAGAGAAGAGAGAGAAAGGAGAGAGTGAAAGAGAGAGAGGAGAGAGAAAGGGAGAGAGGAGAGAGATGAGAGAGAGAGCGAGATGCGAGAGAGAGGAGAGAGATGAGAGAGAGAGGGAGAGAGAGCGAGATGTGAGAGAGATGAGAGAGTGAGAGAGAGAGAGCGAGATGTGAGAGAGAGGAGAGAGAGAGAGATGTGAGAGAGAGGAGAGAGATGAGAGAGAGAGAGACAGGATCAATGGCAGAGGGTCGGTGGGCAGCGGGTGGGCAGCGGCGGTGCGGGCTGGTCACAGGGACGAACAGCGTGAGAGCCTTTCATGGTGACAGCCTCCCCACCCGCCTCTGAGCATGGAGCAGCCAGCATCAACCACACTCAAGGGGAGACTATGTCTGCGCTCTAAATGAGACTCTATTCCTTAGTTCATGTACTTCTTTCAAACAGGGTAAAAGGAACAGGGAGTTGGGAATAGGGTGTTGTTTGAGAAT
>NW_022264005.1:0-37634 GCF_002021735.2 Oncorhynchus kisutch
GAGAGAGAGGACAGAGAGAGAGAGGGAGAGAGGAGAGAGAGGAGAGAGAGGGAGAGGGAGAGCGAGAGAGGGAGAGAGGGAGAGAGGGAGAGAGAGACAGAGAGGAGAGAGGAGAGAGAGAGAGAGAAAGTGTATTAATATGATTTCAAATTCTGTTTCAAGGTTGTGAGGCATTGACAGAGCACCGTAATACATCTGTCATACTGATCAAGTCTTTCAATTGGCCATAATGGTTTGGATTCAGAGCAGAGATAAGGAGAGGAGGAGAAGAATGGAGAGGCAGAGGAAAGACTGAGAGGAGAGGAGGAGGAGGGGAGGAGAGAGAAGATGAGGAGAGGAGGAGGAGGGGAGGAGAGAAGAAAAGCATTGAATAGGACAGCATGAACAATTTTCTAAAAGAGACCCAAACAAAAGACATTAGGTGACAGAGAAATGTGACAGACTTGGTCTCTCTGTGTGTGTGTCTGTGTGTGTGTGTCTGTGTGTGTGTGTGTGTGTGTGTGTGTGTGTTCACTCACCTAGCATTGGCCACACACTCCATAATGACATCATTCCTCCCTGCGTTCACACTGGTGTTCTTAGGAGGGATGATGATGGTGGGGGTGATGGGGTCCACAGGCCCCCCCACGTCTACACACACACACACACACACACACAAGCATCATTAGAAAAGCATATGGGTCATGGCCAGTTCTCCCTTGTAAAATAGATTGTATATCTCAGTCAGGACTTTACAGTTTAAATAATAGAAACGGTGTGAACAACAACAGCTCCTGCCTGGATTGTCCATACAGCACTCTCATCATTCATCAACATATAGTTCCTATACTGTCATTCATCAACATATAGTTCCTATACTGTCATTCATCAACATATAGTTCCTATACTCTCCTCATTCATCAACATATAGTTCCTATACTCTAATCATTCATCAACATATAGTTCCTATACTGTCATTCATCAACATATAGTTCCTATACTGTCATTCATCAACATATAGTTCCTATACTCTCATCATTCATCAACATATAGTTCCTATACTCTCCTCATTCATCAACATATAGTTCCTATACTGTCATTCATCAACATATAGTTCCTATACTCTCATCATTCATCAACATATAGTTCCTATACTGTCATTCATCAACATATAGTTCCTATACTCTCCTCATTCATCAACATATAGTTCCTATACTGTCATTCATCAACATATAGTTCCTATACGCTCATCATTCATCAACATATAGTTCCTATACTGTCATTCAATAACATATAGTTCCTATACTGTCATGCATCAACATATAGTTCCTATACTCTCATCATTCATCAACATATAGTTCCTATACTGTCATTCATCAACATATAGTTCCTATACTCTCATCATTCAATAACATATAGTTCCTATACTGTCATTCATCAACATAAAGTTCCTATACTCTCATCATTCAATAACAGATAGTTCCTATACTCTCATCATTCATCAAGGGATAGTTCCTATACTCTCATCATTCATCAAGAGATAGTTCCTATACTCTCATCATTCAATAACATATAGTTCCTATACTCTCATCATTCATCAAGAGATAGTTCCTATACTCTCATCATTCATCAAGAGATAGTTCCTATACTCTCATCATTCAATAACATATAGTTCCTATACTCTCATCATTCATCAAGAGACAGTTCCTATACTCTCATCATTCATCAAGAGATAGTTCCTATACTCTCATCATTCAATAACATATAGTTCCTATACTCTCATCATTCAATAACATATAGTTCCTATACTGTCATTCATCAACAGAAAGTTCCTATACTCTCATCATTCAATAACATATAGTTCCTATTCTGTCATTCATCAACAGATAGTTCCTATACTCTCATCATTCAATAACATATAGTTCCTATACTGTCATTCATCAACAGATAGTTCCTATACTCTCATCGTTCAACCAAGATGGCATAGCAGTTCAGACGTCTTTTTGTCCTCGTCTTGTCCTGTGTATATATATATATATATATTTACAACTTTTTTCACATACATTTAATTTTTATTTTCCATCAACTCATCTTCAAAACACTCTCCTGCAACCCGCCTCACCAATGTATATTTATAAAGTATTATTTACCTCAAATCTGTAATCCTCCAAGAAGCTAGCCAGAAACTAGCCAGAAGCTAATCCAGAAGCTAGCCTGAAACTAGCCAGAAGCTAATCCAGAAGCTAATCCAGAAGCTAGCCTGAAACTAGCCAGAAGCTAATCCAGAAGCTAGCCTGAAACTAGCCAGAAGCTAATCCAGAAGCTAGTTCAGAAGCTAGCCTGAAACTAGCCAGAAACTAGCCAGAAGCTAATCCAGAAGCTAGTTCAGAAGCTAGCCTGAAACTAGCCAGAAGCTAATCCAGAAGCTAGTTCAGAAGCTAATCCAGAAGCTAGTTCAGAAGCTAATCCAGAAGCTAGTTCAGAAGCTAATCCAGAAACTAGCCAGAAGCTAATCCAGAAGCTAGTTCAGAAGCTAATCCAGAAGCTAGTTCAGAAGCTAATCCAGAAGCTAGTTCAGAAGCTAATCCAGAAACTAGCCAGAAGCTAATCCAGAAGCTAATCCAGAAGCTAGTTCAGAAGCTAGTTAGCTTCTTTACTGGCAAATCGTTAGTAATCAGCTAACCACGGTTTGTGGTCATCAGCTATCCTTTAGCTCGAAAATCTATCACCAGTTTTGTACGGCGCAGCGCGGCTCGGAACGGAACACACCGGACCAATTTTTCTCTCCATGTCCCTGGATTTCAACTGCTCTCTGGACATTCATACCCGGATCTCACAGCTAGCTAGCTGCTATCCATGTGACTATCGGCTTTCGTCGATTCCGGAGCAAACATCAATTATTCCGGAGCTAGCCAGCTCCGTCAATCACTCATGAGTTCCATCAATCACTCCTGGGCTGCAGTCACCTATCCGGATCCGTTTTACTGCCTACGCGGAGCCCCACCGGGCCTTCACAACTGGACTGCCGACGTTATCTACCCGAAGGAGATCCGGCTGGCTCCTCCGTCGCGACGTTACCTGAACGCCCATCTGCGGCCTGCTAACCGTTAGCTGTCTTACCGGCTGCTATCTGAATAGACAATCGGACAATTTATTTATTTTTATTATTATTATGTTTTCTTCTTGGGCCTCTATAACTATATCTATTGTTTTTATTTTTGTTGTTGTTGTGTGATTTGGATTAATCCCCTCTACCACACGGAACCCCACTAATCTACTGACGGAACGCAAGAGGTGGCTAACAACAGACCTCCATCCTATGCTAGCTTGCTGGCTGGCCTGGCTGGCCTGGCTAGCTGTCTAAATCGCCGTGACCCCCAACCAACCTCTCCACTCACTGGACCCTTTTGATCACTCGACTAAGCATGCCTCTCCTTAATGTCAATATGTCTTGTCCATTGCTGTTCTGGTTAGTGTTTATTGGCTTATTTCACTGTAGAGCCTCTAGTCCTGCTCACTATACCTTATCCAACCTATTAGTTCCACCACCCACACATGCAATGACATCTCCTGGTTTCAATGATGTTTCTAGAGACAATATCTCTCTCTTCATCACTCAATACCTAGGTTTACCTCCACTGTATTCACATCCTACCATACCTTTGTCTGTACATTATACCTTGATGCTATTTTATCGCCCCCAGAAACCTCCTTTTACTCTCTGTTCCAGACGTTCTAGACGACCAATTCTTATTGCTTTTAGCCGTACCCTTATTCTACTCCTCCTATGTTCCTCTGGCGATGTAGAGGTGAATCCAGGCCCTGCAGTGCCTAGCTCCACTCCTATTCCCCAGGCGCTCTCTTTTGACGACTTCTGTAACCGTAATAGCCTTGGTTTCATGCATGTTAACATTAGAAGCCTCCTCCCTAAGTTTGTTCTATTCACTGCTTTAGCACACTCTGCCAACCCGGATGTTCTAGCTGTGTCTGAATCCTGGCTTAGGAAGACCACCAAAAATTCAGAAATTTTAATTCCAAACTACAACCTTTTCAGACAAGATATAACTGCCAAAGGGGGCTGTGTTGCAATCTACTGCAAAGATAGCCTGCAGAGTTCTGTCCTACTATCCAGGTCTGTACCCAAACAATTTGAACTTTAAAAATTTAAAAATCCACCTCTCTAAAAACAAGTCTCTCACCGTTGCCGCCTGCTATAGACCACCCTCTGCCCCCAGCTGTGCTCTGGACACTGGACACCATATGTGAACTGATTGCCCCCCATCTATCTTCAGAGCTCGTGCTGCTAGGCGACCTAAACTGGAACATGCTTAACACCCCAGCCATCCTACAATCTAAACTTGATACCCTCAATCTCACACAAATTATCAATGAACCTACCAGGTACCTCCCCAAAGCCTTAAACACGGGCACCCTCATAGATATCATCCTAACCAACTTCCCCTCTAAATACACCTCTGCTGTCTTCAACCAAGATCTCAGCGATCACTGCCTCATTGCCTGCATCCGTAATGGGTCAGCAGTCAAACGACCTCCACTCATCACTGTAAAACGCTCCCTGAAACACTTCAGCGAGCAAGCCTTTCTAATCGACCTGGCCGGGGTATCCTGGAAGGATATCGATCTCATCCCGTCAGTAGAGGATGCCTGGATATTTTTTTAAAATGCCTTCCTAACCATCTTAAATAAACATGCCCCATTCAAGAAATGTAGAACCAGGAACAGATATAGCCCTTGGTTCTCCCCAGACCTGACTGCCCTTAACCAACACAAAAACATCCTATGGCGTTCTGCATTAGCATCGATAGTATGCAGCTGTTCAGGGAAGCCAGAAACCATTATACATAAGCAGTTAGAAAAGCCAAGGCTCTTCAAGCAGAAATGTGCTTCCTGCAACACTAACTCAAAAAAGTTCTGGGACACTGTAAAGTCCATGGAGAATAAGAACACCTCCTCCCAGCTGCCCACTGCACTGAAGATAGGAAACACTGTCACCACTGATAAATCCACCATAATTGATAATTTCAATAAGCATTTTTCTACGGCTGGCCATGCTTTCCACCTGGCTACTCCTACCCCGGTCAACAGCCCTGCACACCCCACAGCAACTCGCCCAAGCCTTCCCCATTTCTCCTTCTCCCAAATCCATTCAGCTGATGTTCTGAAAGAGCTGCAAAATCTGGACCCCTACAAATCAGCCGGGCTAGACAATCTGGACCCTTTCTTTCTAAAATTATCTGCCGAAATTGTTGCCACCCCTATTACTAGCCTGTTCAACCTCACTTTCGTGTCGTCTGAGATTCCCAAAGATTGGAAAGCAGCTGCGGTCATCCCCCTCTTCAAAGGGGGGACACTCTTGACCCAAACTGCTACAGACCTATATCTATCCTACCATGCCTTTCTAAGGTCTTCGAAAGCCAAGTCAACAAACAGATTACCGACCATTTCGAATCTCACCATACCTTCTCTGCTATGCAATCTGGTTTCAGAGCTGGTCATGGGTGCACCTCAGCCACGCTCAAGGTCCTAAACAATATCTTAACTGCCATCGATAAGAAACATTACTGTGCAGCCGTATTCATTGATCTGGCCAAGGCTTTCGACTCTGTCAATCACCACATCCTCATCGGCAGACTCGACAGCCTTGGTTTCTCAAATGATTGCCTCGCCTGGTTCACCAACTACTTCTCTGATTCAGTGGGTCAAATCGGAGGGTCTGCTGTCCGGACCTCTGGCAGTCTCTATGGGGGTGCCACAGGGTTCAATTCTTGGACCGACTCTCTTCTCTGTATACATCAATGAGGTCGCTCTTGCTGCTGGTGAGTCCCTGATCCACCTCTACGCAGACGACACCATTCTGTATACTTCCGGCCCTTCTTTGGACACTGTGTTAACAACCCTCCACGTTTTGTCACCAAAGCCCCATGTACTACCCACCATTGCGACCTGTACGCTCTCGTTGGCTGGCCCTCGCTTCATACTCGTCGCCAAACCCACTGGCTCCATGTCATCTACAAGACCCTGCTAGGTAAAGTCCCATTGTAGGATTTCTTATGAATTTATTTGCAAATTATGGTGGAAAATAAGTATTTGGTCAATAACAAAAGTTTATCTCAATACTTTGTTATATACCCTTTGTTGGCAATGACAGAGGTCAAACGTTTTCTGTAAGTCTTCACAAGGTTTTCACACACTGGTGCTGGTATTTTGGCCCATTCCTCCATGCAGATCTCCTCTAGAGCAGTGATGTTTTGGGGCTGTTGCTGGGCAACACGGACTTTCAACTCCCTCCAAAGATTTTCTATGGGGTTGAGATCTGGAGACTGGCTAGGCCACTCCAGGACCTTGAAGTACTTCTTACGAAGCCACTCCTTCGTTGCCCGGGCGGTGTGTTTGGGATCCTTGTCATGCTGAAAGACCCAGCCACGTTTCATCTTCAATGCCCTTGCTGATGGAAGGAGGTTTTCACTCAAAATCTCACGATACATGGCCCCATTCATTCTTTCCTTTACACGGATCAGTCGTCCTGGTCCCTTTGCAGAAAACAGCTCCAAAGCATGATGTTTTCACCCCCATGCTTCACAGTAGGTATGGTGTTCTTGGGATGCAACTCAGCATTCTTTGTCCAAACACGACGAGTTGAGTTTTTACCAAAAAGTTATATTTTGGTTTCATCTGACCATATGATATTCTCCCAATCTTCTTCTGGATCATCCAAATGCTCTCTAGCAAACTTCAGACGGGCCTGGACATGTACTGGCTTAAGCAGGGGGACACGTCTGGTACTGCATGATTTGAGTCCCTGGCGGCGTAGTGTGTTACTGATGGTAGGCTTTGTTACTTTGGTCCCAGCTCTCTGCAGGTCATTCACTAGGTCCCACTGTGTGGTTCTGGGATTTTTTGCTCACCGTTCTTGTGATCATTTTGACCCCACAGGGTCAGATCTTGCGTGGAGCCCCAGATCGAGGGAGATTATCAGTGGTCTTGTATGTCTTCCATTTCCTAATAATTGCTCCCACAGTTGATTTCTTCAAACCAAGCTGCTTACCTATTGCAGATTCAGTCTTCCCAGCCTGGTGCAGGTCTACAATTTTGTTTCTGGTGTCCTTTGACAGCTCTTTGGTCTTGGCCATAGTGGAGTTTGGAGTGTGAGTTTGGAGTGTGACTGTTTGAGGTTGTGGACAGGTGTCTTTTATACTGATAACAAGTTCAAACAGGTGCCATTAATACAGGTAACGAGTGGAGGACAGAGGAGCCTCTTAAAGAAGAAGTTACAGGTCTGTGAGAGCCAGAAATCTAGCTTGTTTGTAGGTGACCAAATACTTATTTTCCACCATAATTTGCAAATAAATTCATAAAAAATCCAAAAAAATCCTACATATATATCGTGAGGTCCCTGTCTCTCTGTGTTCCCCTCCCACATTTCCTGGGAGCAGCCTCAATCTGTGTCAACCAAGCTGCTAGGAACTAGCGGTGACAAAATCAGTACAGTTACATATCGGATATTATTTTGCCGATTATATCTTATCGTATCGTTTTAACAATATGGCAGTATTCATTTTGCGCTAGTTTGCTGTACCTGCACCAAAACTGCAGTATTTTTCCTTCATAAATTGTTCTCCATCTTCTTTTTAAACAGGGAGAACCTTTCCTTTCACCATGTTTATGACCATGACTGAGAAAAACTCATTTAGTCACGTCTCTCTCGTCTCTCTCTCTCGTCTCTCTCTCGTCTCTCTCTCGTCTCTCTCTCTCGTCTCTCTCTCGTCTCTCTCTCTCGTCTCTCTCTCGTCTCTCTCTCTCGTCTCTCTCTCTCGTCTCTCTCTCGTCTCTCTCTCGTCTCTCTCTCGTCTCTCTCGTCTCTCTCTTGTCACAATCACAATAAATATCGTATCGGCACCTAAGTGTGGTGATGATATCATACCGTGAGGTCCCTGGCAATTCCCAGCCCTACCAGGAACCATTATATTGTTTAATTGAGATAAACATAGCAGGAAGTGATTCAATGCAGAGCCATCATTCAGCCTGTTCCACAGAGCCTTGCAGCCCTGCAAACAACCATCGATTCACTGGCCTCAATCAGAGATCTCTCTCTCCATCTCATCTCATTTCTCCCTGCCTCGAGGGGGGGTTCTGTGTGTGATCCCAGGCCCTGTGTTTGGTATCAGTAACACATGCAGACTGTCTCAGTGTCTTTTCATAAATCTGCTTCAGGTTAGGGGCCATTAAATTACAGAGCTCATTTATAGGCTGGTTAAATCAGCCAGTCAGATGGACCAGGGACCGCAGCACCAGCTCTACAGAGCACCACCCAGCTCCACCCAGCTCCATACTACAGCCAGGGAGGACTGTAGCACCACCCAGCTCCACCCAGCTCCACACTACAGCCAGGGAGGACCGTAGCACCACTGTACTCCACCCAGCTCCACCCAGCTCCACACTACAGCCAGGGAGGACTGTAGCACCACCCAGCTCCACCCAGCTCCATACTACAGCCAGGGAGGACCGTAAGCACCACCCAGCTCCACCCAGCTCCACACTACAGATAGGGAGGACCGTAGCACCACCCAACTCCACACTACAGCCAGGGAGGACCGTAGCACCACCCAACTCCACACTACAGCCAGGGAGGACCGTAGCACCACCCAACTCCACACTACAGCCAGGGAGGACCGTAGCACCACCCAACTCCACACTACAGTCAGGGAGGACCGTAGCACCACCCAACTCCACACTACAGCCAGGGAGGACCGTAGCACCACCCAGCTCCACACTACAGCCAGGGAGGACCGTAGCACCACCCAGCTCCACACTACAGCCAGGGAGGACTGTAGCACCAACCAACTCCACACTACAGCCAGGGAGGACCGTAGCACCACCCAGCTCCACACTACAGCCAGGGAGGACCGTAGCACCACCCAACTCCACACTACAGCCAGGGAGGACTGTAGCACCACCCAGCTCCACACTACAGCCAGGGAGGACTGTAGCACCACCCAGCTCCACACTACAGCCAGGGAGGACTGTAGCACCACCCAACTCCACACTGCAGCCAGGGAGGTGTGCTGTTGGACCAGGGCCTAAGCCGGACCCTAGCCCTCCCCTGGCACCAGCTTCCAACTCTAGGGAAACTCTAGACCGACTGGGATTCAAACCCGGGTCTGCTAGCCAAAGCTAAAGCCTAGGCATTAGTTTGGGGAGTCGTCAGGTCTCAGATATGGTTATCCATCATCAGGGGAAAGTGGTGTTACCCCTCTGTTACACAGGCTGCACTCTTAGAAACAAAGGTGCTAAGTAGAACCATACAGGGTGTGCAGCTAGTGTGCAGCCCTTAATGGGCATGGGTAGAACCTTTTGCAGAGGGTTCTATCTAGAACCCTTTATTTAAGGTTCTTTATAGAACCCCCTGTATATGGTTCTAGCAAGAACCTTTTTATATTTGGAAAAAGGCCTTATGGCCTTATGGTCAGGATAATAAGGCTGGTGAAAAAAGGATAAAGGATAATAAGGCTGGTGAAACCGTTCGAAGAGGGTTCTAGGAAGAACCCTCTTCGAACGGTTTCACCAGCCTTATTATCCTTTAAAATGTAATTATTTATGACAATACATTACATAGACCATAAGGCCTTTCACTGAGGGCATAGTTATACCCTACCACAGTGGCATTAGGAAACTCCTGGTTTACAGGCCACATCAGGCCTGCAAGTCACATTATGCTGGCTTGCAAAGTGATGTTTAATTCCTATTGGAATCCAGACAGAGATAGGATACCCAACAAGTGGAATTGTTAAATCGCCCGCAATTTGCATTCAGAATGGCTGCCAGGATGGCAGATTGACTACCTCAATCATCTAAACTGGAACAACCATTTCAGTAATGGGTGCAGTAAATCCTATTACTAACAGATTGGATTAGTTTAGAAAATGGTATGTTATTTATATTTGTGTAGCATTAAATTAATCAACCAATCAATGTACATGCAAAATCACAAATATTACAGTAACACAAACCATTCTGAAAATCTCCCTGCAATAGAGCATGCTGGGAAATATTACATATGGTGCAATGTAGAATCCTTCTCGCCTTCCAAAGAATCATCAAATAACTATTTCTTCCAAAAACAGTTCTTAGGATGTTAAAGGTTCTAGATAGAACCCTTCACCTTACAAAGAACCCTAGTCTTCCAAAAAGAGTTCTTAGGATGTTAAAGGTTCTAGATAGAACCCTTCACCTTACAAAGAACCCTAGTCTTCCAAAAAGAGTTCTTCAGATCAGAACGGTTCTTGGTAGAACCATATCCCTCCACGAAGAAGCCTTTAGGAGTGTAACAGGACTGACAGGGGAGGTGACAGTTAGACAGACAGCCACTAGAGGGCAGTGTAGCTGTGTCTGTCAGCTCAGTATAAAACACCTGTTGGATGAACACATGTAGAACAGAGAAACGTCCTCCCAACAGGAACACAACTGTTATATCTGCCTTCAACACAACCTGCTGGTACCGTATGGGAAGGTGTGTGTGTGTTTGTGTGTGAGTGTGTGTGTGTCCATGTGTGTGTGTGTGTGTGTCCGTGTGTGTGTGTGTGTGTCCTCTCTACTTACTCTCCACAGTCAGTAGGATAGGATGGCTGGTTTTGTTCTCTCCGTTCTTGTCGTTGACAGCCTGGGTGTAGTACCGTCCAGCATCAGGGGCCACACTGGACAGGATGACCAGAGTGTTGTCCAGGGTGATGGCTCTACACACACACACACACACACACACACACACACACACACACACACACACACACACACACACACACACACACCAAGGATGATTGTTTATGAATTCTGCTGTGGCATTATTATAACAGTCTATATCACCCTCAGGGAAAAAGGTTTAAATTATGTGTGATCCACATTACTCCTGTAGGACACACTAGTGGGTAGATGACACTCCTGTAGGAGATACTAGTGGGTAGATGACACTCCTGTAGGAGACACTAGTGGGTAGATGACACTCCTGTAGGAGACACTAGTGGGTAGATGACACTCCTGTAGGAGACACTAGTGGGTAGATGACACTCCTGTAGGAGACACTAGTGGGTAGATGACACTCCTGTAGGAGACACTAGTGGGTAGATGACACTCCTGTAGGAGACACTAGTGGGTAGATGACACTCCTGTAGGAGACACTAGTGGGTAGATGACACTCCTGTAGGAGACACTAGTGGGTAGATGACACTCCTGTAGGAGACACTAGTGGGTAGATGACACTCCTGTAGGAGACACTAGTGGGTAGATGACACTCCTGTAGGAGATACTAGTGGGTAGATGACATCCCTGTAGGAGATACTAGTGGGTAGATGACATCCCTGTAGGAGATACTAGTGGGTAGATGACATCCCTGTAGGAGATACTAGTGGGTAGATGACATTCCTGTAGGAGATAGTAGTGGGTAGATGACATCCCTGTAGGAGATAGTAGTGGGTAGATGACATCCCTGTAGGAGATAGTAGTGGGTAGATGACATTCCTGTAGGAGATACTAGTGGGTAGATGACATTCCTGTAGGAGATACTAGTGGGTAGATGACATCCCTGTAGGAAATACTAGTGGGTAGATGACATCCCTGTAGGAGATAGTAGTGGGTAGATGACATCCCTGTAGGAGATACTAGTGGGTAGATGACATCCCTGTAGCCATAAACACTGAAAGACTACAGCAGAAAATCACAGTCTGCTAAGGCTAGCACACACACACACACACACACACACACACACACACACACACACACACACACACACACACACACACACACACACACACACACACACACACATGCACACACGCACACACGCACACTCGCACACACGCACACTCTGAGTATAACAGTCAGGTAGCTCAAGAAGGCCTGGGACATGAAGACAGCTGGTGCAGTGTAGCTGTGTGTGTGTTTGTGTATTTGTGTCAGTGTGCACACAGACACACCAAATGCACGCCAATGCACACACACACACACACACACACACACACACACACACACACACACACACACACACACACACACACACACACACACACACACACACACACACACACACACACACACACACAGTGTGTTTGTGTCAGCAGAGCCCTGATCAGGGCATATTAAACAGACTCCTGGACAATTAGGACCAGGGCTGTCGCCATGTCAACACAGTCAGCCAGTCTGCCCAGCAGCAGCATGCCCCGGCATATTAATGCCCCGACCGACCGGAGAGAGACCGGAGGACAGAGCCAACACACACTAAGAGCCAAACCCTGGTCTGGGCTGTGTGTCAGGACATGACACTGTTAGAAACTAGCATTGACTGGCTATAGATATGACACCTACAGGAAGAGCCAAACCCCCTGGCTATCAGTGTCTCTCACTGTCTTAAAATAGTTTTACTAACAGTCTACGACCAGCCCTGGCTGTATTCACCGATCTATATACAGGATACTGAGATGGAAGAGTAGATAACCGGCCTTAAACTAGCAGTAGGAACTGTCTACTACAGCCCTGGCTGTATACACTGATAACTACAGGAGGAGACTGTGGAGTTGTGTGTGTGTGTGTGTGTGTGTGTGTGTGTGTGTGTGTGTGTGTGTGTGTGTGTGTGTGTGTGTGTGTGTGTGTGTGTGTGTGTGTGTGTGTGTGTGTGTGTGTGTGTGTGTGTGTGCGTGCGTGCGTGTGTCCCGATGTGTGTAATTTGTTTGTATGTATATATATATACACATCACATATACCCACTAACAATCAGTGTGTGTGTTTGTGTGTCTCAACTATGCTGTGAATGTATTACAAATATCAACTAATACTACAGCCCAGTCATTACTGTCTACTACAGCCCAGTCATTACTGTCTACTACAGCCCAGTCATTACTGTATACTACAGCCCAGTCATTACTGTCTACTACAGCCTGGTCATTACTGTCTACTACAGCCTGGTCATTACTGTCTACTACAGCCTAGTCATTACTGTCTACTACAGCCTGGTCATTACTGTCTACTACAGCCTGGTCATTACTGTCTACTACAGCCCAGTCATTACTGTCTACTACAGCCCAGTCATTACTGTCTACTGCAGCCCAGTCATTACTGTCTACTACAGCCCAGTCATTACTGTCTACTACAGCCCAGTCATTACTGTCTACTACAGCCCAGTCATTACTGTCTACTACAGCCTGGTCATTACTGTCTACTACAGCCCAGTCATTACTGTCTACTACAGCCCAGTCATTACTGTCTACTACAGCCTGGTCATTACTGTCTACTACAGCCTGGTCATTACTGTCTACTACAGCCCAGGTTGACTACTGTCATTACTGTCTACTACAACCCAGGTTCACTACTGTCATTACTGTCTACTACAGCCCAGGTTGACTACAGTCATTACTGTCTACTACAACCCAGGTTGACTACAGTCATTACTGTCTACTACAGCCCAGGTTGACTACAGTCATTACTGTCTACTACAGCCCAGGTTGACTACTGTCATTACTGTCTACTACAGCCCAGGTTGACTACTGTCATTATTGTCTACTACAGCCCAGTCATTACTGTCTACTACAGTCCAGGTTGACTACAGTCATTACTGTCTACTACAGCCCAGGTTGACTACTGTCATTACTGTCTACTACAGCCCAGGTTGACTACAGTCATTACTGTCTACTACAGCCCAGGTTGACTACTGTCATTACTGTCTACTACAGCCCAGGTTGACTACAGTCATTACTGTCTACTACAGCCCAGGTTGACTACTGTTATTACTGTCTACTACAGCCCAGGTTGACTACTGTCATTACTGTCTACTACAGCCCAGGTTGACTACAGTCATTACTGTCTACTACAGCCCAGGTTGACTACAGTCATTACTGTCTACTACAGCCCAGGTTGACTACAGTCATTACTGTCTACTACAGCCCAGTCATTACTGTCTACTACAGCCCAGTCATTACTGTCTACTACAGCCTGGTCATTACTGTCTACTACAGCCTGGTCATTACTGTCTACTACAGCCCAGGTTGACTACTGTCATTACTGTCTACTACAACCCAGGTTCACTACTGTCATTACTGTCTACTACAGCCCAGGTTGACTACTATCATTACTGTCTACTACAGCCCAGGTTGACTACAGTCATTACTGTCTACTACAACCCAGGTTGACTACAGTCATTACTGTCTACTACAGCCCAGGTTGACTACAGTCATTACTGTCTACTACAGCCCAGGTTGACTACTGTCATTACTGTCTACTACAGCCCAGGTTGACTACTGTCATTATTGTCTACTACAGCCCAGTCATTACTGTCTACTACAGTCCAGGTTGACTACAGTCATTACTGTCTACTACAGCCCAGGTTGACTACTGTCATTACTGTCTACTACAGCCCAGGTTGACTACAGTCATTACTGTCTACTACAGCCCAGGTTGACTACTGTCATTACTGTCTACTACAGCCCAGGTTGACTACAGTCATTACTGTCTACTACAGCCCAGGTTGACTACTGTTATTACTGTCTACTACAGCCCAGGTTGACTACTGTCATTACTGTCTACTACAGCCCAGGTTGACTACAGTCATTACTGTCTACTACAGCCCAGGTTGACTACAGTCATTACTGTCTACTACAGCCCAGGTTGACTACAGTCATTACTGTCTACTACAGCCCAGGTTGACTACAGTCATTACAGCCCCCCCTTGGGCTGTGCCATGGCGGAGGTCTTTGTGGGCTATACTCAGCCTTGTCTCAGGATGGTAAGTTGGTGGTTGAAGATATCCCTCTAGTGGTGTGGGGGCTGTGCTTTGGCAAAGTGGGTGGGGTTATATCCTTCCTGTTTGGCCCTGTCCGGGGGTGTCCTCGGATGGGGCCACAGTGTCTCCTGACCCCTCCTGTCTCAGCCTCCAGTATTTATGCTGCAGTAGTTTATGTGTCGGGGGGCTGGGGTCAGTTTGTTATATCTGGAGTACTTCTCCTGTCCTATTCGGTGTCCTGTGTGAATCTAAGTGTGCGTTCTCTAATTCTCTCTTTCTTTCTCTCTCTCGGAGGACCTGAGCCCTAGGACCATGCCCCAGGACTACCTGACATGATGACTCCTTGCTGTCCCCAGTCCACCTGGCCATGCTGCTGTTCCAGTTTCAACTGACCTGAGCCCTAGGACCATGCCCCAGGACTACCTGACATGATGACTCCTTGCTGTCCCCAGTCCACCTGGCCATGCTGCTGCTCCAGTTTCAACTTCCACCTGACTGTGCTGCTGCTCCAGTTTCAACTGTTCTGCCTTATTATTATTCGACCATGCTGGTCATTTATGAACATTTGAACATCTTGGCCATGTTCTGTTATAATCTCCACCCTGCACAGCCAGAAGAGGACTGGCCACCCCACATAGCCTGGTTCCTATCTAGGTTTCTTCCTAGGTTTTGGCCTTTCTAGGGAGTTTTTCCTAGCCACCGTGCTTCTACACCTGCATTGCTTGCTGTTTGGGGTTTTAGGCTGGGTTTCTGTACAGCACTTTGAGATATCAGCTGATGTACGAAGGGCTATATAAATAAATTTGATTTGATTTGAAAAATAAAAAAATACATTTGATTTGATTTGATTTACTGTCTACTACAGCCCAGGTTGACTACTGTCAGCCTTTCACTGTCCAATCGTTTTTCACCACAACATTTTTTCCTACAGGAGATTTTTAGAAACACTTAAAATAAGGGCTGTATTTCATTTAGACTAACTCTGGCATGGCTTTTGATAACCATGGAAATATTTCTTGGACAAGGTGACTTATCAATACATTTGCCTGTATTTACCCACCAAAAATGAAATGCTAATTAGCTGCTAATGTGGCTATCATAAAGATCAACAAAGGCCATGATGATCTGGACCAGACTGACGAATCGAGACAAAGGTAAGAATCTCTGGATTAACTGTCTAATGTTAGCAAAATGTTGCAATGAATAAATTGGCCATGCTGTGAACTGTCTTATACAAGTTTTAAATTGACACAAAACCTGTCAGCAAAGGTGTCAGTCAGAGATGACATGCAGGAGCTTGTAGGGATTAGTAGTCTTGCATGAAGTCTACTTTGGTGCTAATTAATGTTTTCGAACATCATCAATCACCCTGTCTCTCACTGTCATAAACTGACATTACTAACTGACTCCTACAGTACAGACACCAATCACCCTGCCTCTCACTGTCATAAACTGACATTACTAACTGACCCCTACAATACAGACACCAATCACCCTGCCTCTCACTGTCATAAACTGACATTACTAACTGACCCCTACAGTACAGACACCAATCACCCTGCCTCTCACTGTCATAAACTGACATTACTAACTGACCCCTACAATACAGACACCAATCACCCTGCCTCTCACTGTCATAAACTGACATTACTAACTGACTCCTACAGTACAGACACCAATCACCCTGCCTCTCACTGTCATAAACTGACATTACTAACTGACCCCTACAGTACAGACACCAATCACCCTGCCTCTCACTGTCATAAACTGACATTACTAACTGACCCCTACAATACAGACACCAATCACCCTGCCTCTCACTGTCATAAACTGACATTACTAACTGACCCCTACAGTACAGACACCAATCACCCTGCCTCTCACTGTCATAAACTGACATTACTAACTGACCCCTACAATACAGACACCAATCACCCTGCCTCTCACTGTCATAAACTGACATTACTAACTGACCCCTACAGTACAGACACCAATCACCCTGCCTCTCACTGTCATAAACTGACATTACTAACTGACCCCTACAATACAGACACCAATCACCCTGCCTCTCACTGTCATAAACTGACATTACTAACTGACCACTACAGTACAGACACCAATCACCCTGCCTCTCACTGTCATAAACTGACATTACTAACTGACCACTACAGTACAGACACCAATCACCCTGCCTCTCACTGTCATAAACTGACATTACTAACTGACCCCTACAGTACAGACACCAATCACCCTGCCTCTCACTGTCATAAACTGACATTACTAACTGACCCCTACAGTACAGACACCAATCACCCTGCCTCTCACTGTCATAAACTGACATTACTAACTGACCCCTACAGTACAGACACCAATCACCCTGCCTCTCACTGTCATAAACTGACATTACTAACTGACCCCTACAGTACAGACACCAATCACCCTGCCTTTCACTGTCATAAACTGACATTACTAACTGACCCCTACAATACAGACACCAATCACCCTGCCTCTCACTGTCATAAACTGACATTACTAACTGACCACTACAATACAGACACCAATCACCCTGCCTCTCACTGTCATAAACTGACATTACTAACTGACCACTACAGTACAGACACCAATCACCCTGCCTCTCACTGTCATAAACTGACATTACTAACTGACTCCTACAGTACAGACACCAATCACCCTGCCTCTCACTGTCATAAACTGACATTACTAACTGACCCCTACAATACAGACACCAATCACCCTGCCTCTCACTGTCATAAACTGACATTACTAACTGACTCCTACAGTACAGACACCAATCACCCTGCCTCTCACTGTCATAAACTGACATTACTAACTGACTCCTACAGTACAGACACCAATCACCCTGCCTCTCACTGTCATAAACTGACATTACTAACTGACTCCTACAGTACAGACACCAATCACCCTGCCTCTCACTGTCATAAACTGACATTACTAACTGACCCCTACAATACAGACACCAATCACCCTGCCTCTCACTGTCATAAACTGACATTACTAACTGACCCCTACAGTACAGACACCAATCACCCTGCCTCTCACTGTCATAAACTGACATTACTAACTGACCCCTACAATACAGACACCAATCACCCTGCCTCTCACTGTCATAAACTGACATTACTAACTGACCCCTACAGTACAGACACCAATCACCCTGCCTCTCACTGTCATAAACTGACATTACTAACTGACCCCTACAATACAGACACCAATCACCCTGCCTCTCACTGTCATAAACTGACATTACTAACTGACTCCTACAGTACAGACACCAATCACCCTGCCTCTCACTGTCATAAACTGACATTACTAACTGACTCCTACAGTACAGACACCAATCACCCTGCCTCTCACTGTCATAAACTGACATTACTAACTGACTCCTACAGTACAGACACCAATCACCCTGCCTCTCACTGTCATAAACTGACATTACTAACTGACCCCTACAATACAGACACCAATCACCCTGCCTCTCACTGTCATAAACTGACATTACTAACTGACCACTACAGTACAGACACCAATCACCCTGCCTTTCACTGTCATAAACTGACATTACTAACTGACTCCTACAGTACAGACACCAATCACCCTGCCTCTCACTGTCATAAACTGACATTACTAACTGACCCCTACAATACAGACACCAATCACCCTGCCTCTCACTGTCATAAACTGACATTACTAACTGACCCCTACAGTACAGACACCAATCACCCTGCCTCTCACTGTCATAAACTGACATTACTAACTGACCCCTACAATACAGACACCAATCACCCTGCCTCTCACTGTCATAAACTGACATTACTAACTGACCCCTACAGTACAGACACCAATCACCCTGCCTCTCACTGTCATAAACTGACATTACTAACTGACTCCTACAGTACAGACACCAATCACCCTGCCTCTCACTGTCATAAACTGACATTACTAACTGACCCCTACAATACAGACACCAATCACCCTGCCTCTCACTGTCATAAACTGACATTACTAACTGACCACTACAGTACAGACACCAATCACCCTGCCTTTCACTGTCATAAACTGACATTACTAACTGACTCCTACAGTACAGACACCAATCACCCTGCCTCTCACTGTCATAAACTGACATTACTAACTGACCCCTACAATACAGACACCAATCACCCTGCCTCTCACTGTCATAAACTGACATTACTAACTGACCCCTACAGTACAGACACCAATCACCCTGCCTCTCACTGTCATAAACTGACATTACTAACTGACCCCTACAATACAGACACCAATCACCCTGCCTCTCACTGTCATAAACTGACATTACTAACTGACCCCTACAGTACAGACACCAATCACCCTGCCTCTCACTGTCATAAACTGACATTACTAACTGACCCCTACAGTACAGACACCAATCACCCTGCCTTTCACTGTCATAAACTGACATTACTAACTGACTCCTACAGTACAGACACCAATCACCCTGCCTCTCACTGTCATAAACTGACATTACTAACTGACCCCTACAATACAGACACCAATCACCCTGCCTCTCACTGTCATAAACTGACATTACTAACTGACTCCTACAGTACAGACACCAATCACCCTGCCTCTCACTGTCATAAACTGACATTACTAACTGACTCCTACAGTACAGACACCAATCACCCTGCCTCTCACTGTCATAAACTGACATTACTAACTGACTCCTACAGTACAGACACCAATCACCCTGCCTCTCACTGTCATAAACTGACATTACTAACTGACCCCTACAATACAGACACCAATCACCCTGCCTCTCACTGTCATAAACTGACATTACTAACTGACCCCTACAGTACAGACACCAATCACCCTGCCTCTCACTGTCATAAACTGACATTACTAACTGACCCCTACAGTACAGACACCAATCACCCTGCCTCTCACTGTCATAAACTGACATTACTAACTGACCACTACAGTACAGACACCAATCACCCTGCCTTTCACTGTCATAAACTGACATTACTAACTGACTCCTACAGTACAGACACCAATCACCCTGCCTCTCACTGTCATAAACTGACATTACTAACTGACCCCTACAATACAGACACCAATCACCCTGCCTCTCACTGTCATAAACTGACATTACTAACTGACTCCTACAGTACAGACACCAATCACCCTGCCTCTCACTGTCATAAACTGACATTACTAACTGACTCCTACAGTACAGACACCAATCACCCTGCCTCTCACTGTCATAAACTGACATTACTAACTGACCACTACAGTACAGACACCAATCACCCTGCCTCTCACTGTCATAAACTGACATTACTAACTGACTCCTACAGTACAGACACCAATCACCCTGCCTCTCACTGTCATAAACTGACATTACTAACTGACTCCTACAGTACAGACACCAATCACCCTGCCTCTCACTGTCATAAACTGACATTACTAACTGACCACTACAGTACAGACACCAATCACCCTGCCTTTCACTGTCATAAACTGACATTACTAACTGACCCCTACAGTACAGACACCAATCACCCTGCCTCTCACTGTCATAAACTGACATTACTAACTGACTCCTACAGTACAGACACCAATCACCCTGCCTCTCACTGTCATAAACTGACATTACTAACTGACCCCTACAATACAGACACCAATCACCCTGCCTCTCACTGTCATAAACTGACATTACTAACTGACCCCTACAGTACAGACACCAATCACCCTGCCTCTCACTGTCATAAACTGACATTACTAACTGACTCCTACAGTACAGACACCAATCACCCTGCCTCTCACTGTCATAAACTGACATTACTAACTGACTCCTACAGTACAGACACCAATCACCCTGCCTTTCACTGTCATAAACTGACATTACTAACTGACCCCTACAGTACAGACACCAATCACCCTGCCTTTCACTGCCATAAACTGACATTACTAACTGACCCCTACAGTACAGACACCAATCACCCTGCCCATCTGGACAAGAGGAATACCTATGTAAGAATGCTGTTCATTGACCATAGCTCAGCATTTAACACCATAGTACCCTCCAAGCTCATCATTAAGCTGGGTCTGAACCCCACCCTGTGCAACTGGGTCCTGGACTTCCTGACGGGCTGCCCCCCAGGTGGTGAAGGTAGGAAACAACACCTCCACTTCGCTGATCCTAAACACAGGTGCCCCACAAGGGTGCGTGCTCAGCCCCCTCCTGTACTCCATGACGGCGTGGCCAAGCACACCTCCAACTCAATCCTCAAGTTTCAGTTGGAGGCGATGACGAGACTCTGGGAGTGTGGTGCAACAAAAACAACCTCTCACGAAATGTCAAACAAACAAAGGAGATGATTGTGGGCTTCAGGAAACAGCAGAGGGAGCAGCCCCCTATCCACATCGATGGAACCGCAGTGGAGAAGATGGAAAGATTTAAGTTCCTCGGCGTACACATCACTGACAAACTGAAATGGTCCAACCAGGGACGAAGGTGCAACAGCGCCTCTTCAACCTCAGGAGGCTGAAGAAATGTGGCTTGTCACCTAAAACCCTCACGAACTTCTACAGATGCACAATTGAGAGCATCCTGTCAGGCTGTATCACCGCCTGGTACGGCAACTGCACCACCCACAAACGCAGGGCTCTCCAGAGGGTGGTGTGATCTGCCCAACGCATCACCGGGGCAAACTATCTGGCTTCCAGGACACCTACAGCACCCGACGTCACAGGAATGCCAAAAAGATAATCAAGGACAACAATCACCTGACCCACGGCCTGTTCACCTCGCTATCATCCAGAAGGCGAGGTCAGTACAGGTGCATCAAAGCAGGGACCAAAAGACTGAAAAACAACTTCTATCTCAAGGCCATCAGACTGATAAACAGCCACCACTAACACAGAGAGGCTGCTGCCTATATACACAGATTTTAATTCATTGGCCACTTTATAAATGGAACACTAGTCACTTTAATAATGTCTACATATCTTACATTACCCATCTCATGTGTCTATACTGTTTTCTACTCTATTCTACTGTATCTCAGTCTATGCTGCTCTGGCATTGCTCGTCCAAATATTCCATTCCTTTACTTAGATATGTGTGTATTGGGTATATGTTGTGAAATTGTTAGATATTAGCTGTTAAATATTGCTGCACTGTCAGAACTAGAAGCACAAGCACTTCGCTACATCTGCAATAACATCTGTTAAACGCGTGTATGTGACCAATACAAATTGATTTGATTTGCCTTTCACTGTCATAAACTAACATTACTAACTAATTTAAACCTTACACTGATGGCTGCAAGAGGTGCTGTTGTTACCTAACAGGCTCTAGCATGACGACAGGAGGTACTGTTGTTACCTAACAGGATCTAGCATGACTAAGGGATGTTGTGCTGTTACCTAGACTGACATGTCTAATGAACATATTAGAGATCTATGAAGGGAAATCTCTCCGTCCAGACTGAGACAAACAGCCAAACACATAACAGAATGGTGAGAAGTAGAATTAACACTGAATAACCTGCACCACTCCACTGTCCATTCCACTATCTCGTTAGTCTCTATCTCTACTGAATAACCTGCACTCCACCACTCCACTGTCCATTCCACCATCTCGTTAGTCTCTATCTCTACTGAACATGTTGCACTCCACCTCCACTGTCCATTCCACCATCTCGTTAGTCTCTATCTCTACTAAACATGTTTCATTCCACCATCTCGTTAGTCTCTATCTCTACTGAACATGTTTCATTCCACCATCTCGTTAGTCTCTATCTCTACTGAACATGTTTCATTCTACCATCTCGTTAGTCTCTATCTCTACTGAACATGTTGCACTGCACCTCCACTGTCCATTCCACCATCTCGTTAGTCTCTATCTCTACTGAATAACCTGCACCACCCCACTGTCCATTCCACCATCTCGTTAGTCTCTATCTCTACTGAATAACCTGCACCACTCCACTGTCCATTCCACCATCTCGTTAGTCTCTATCTCTACTGAATAACCTGCACCACTCCACTGTCCATTCCACCATCTCGTTAGTCTCTATCTCTACTGAATAACCTGCACCACTCCACTGTCCATTCCACCATCTCGTTAGTCTCTATCTCTACTGAATAACCTGCACCACTCCACTGTCCATTCCACCATCTCGTTAGTCTCTATCTCTACTGAATAACCTGCACCACTCCACTGTCCATTCCATCATCTCGTTAGTCTCTATCTCTACTGAATAACCTGCACTCCACCACTCCACTGTCCATTCCACCATCTCGTTAGTCTCTATCTCTACTGAATAACCTGCACCACTCCACTGTCCATTCCACCATCTCGTTTTTCTCTATCTCTACTGAATAACCTGCACCACTCCACTGTCCATTCCACCATCTCGTTAGTCTCTATCTCTACTGAATAACCTGCACCACTCCACTGTCCATTCCACCATCTCCCTAGTCTCTATCTCTACTGAATAACCTGCACCACTCCACTGTCCATTCCATCATCTCGTTAGTCTCTATCTCTACTGAATAACCTGCACTCCACCACTCCACTGTCCATTCCACCATCTCGTTTGTCTCTATCTCTACTGAACATGTTTCATTCCACCATCTCGTTAGTCTCTATCTCTACTGAACATGTTTCATTCCACCATCTCGTTAGTCTCTATCTCTACTGAACATGTTCCATTCCACCATCTCGTTAGTCTCTATCTCTACTGAACATGTTCCATTCCACCATCTTGTTAGTCTCTATCTCTACTGAACATGTTGCACTCCACCTCCACTGTCCATTCCACCATCTCGGTAGTCTCTATCTCTACTGAACATGTTCCATTCCACCATCTCGTTAGTCTCTATCTCTACTGAACATGTTCCATTCCACCATCTCGTTAGTCTCTATCTCTACTGAACATGTTTCATTCCACCATCTCGTTAGTCTCTATCTCTACTGAACATGTTGCACTCCACCTCCACTGGTCTGTGTCCCAAATGGCACTCTATATGGTTCCCTACTTTTGACCAGAGCCCATTGGAATGCACCCCTGGTCTCACTTAGGAGTTTCTCGACATGCTGGGTAGACTAGGTAGTGAACCCACCTCTCCCTCTGCTTGAGGAGGCGTAGGGGGAATATCACTGTGTGTAAATGTCTGAAGTCTTCACGTCAGTTTGACATGCTGCTGGACCATGGAGATAAATGATTGATGATTAAACAAGAGGTGGATTGTGAGAAATCTCTCCCATCTGTCTCTGATGCAGTCCATTACTCTCAATAAGACTGAAGTATTAAAGAAAGCAGCTACTGTCTATCTATCTATATATCTGTCTATCTGTCTATCTGTCTATCTGTCTATCTGTCTATCTGTCTATCTGTCTATCTGTCTATCTGTCTATCTGTCTATCTGTCTATCTGTCTATCTGTCTATCTGTCTATCTGTCTATCTGTCTATCTGTCTATCTGTCTATCTGTCTATCTGTCTATCTGTCTATCTGTCTATCTGTCTATCTGTCTATCTGTCTATCTGTCTATCTGTCTATCCGTCTATCCGTCTGTCTGTCTATCTATCTATCTATCTATCTATCTATCTATCTATCTATCTATCTATCTATCTATCTATCTATCTATCTATCTATCTATCTATCTATCTATCTATCTATCTATCTGTATATCTGTCTGTCTATCCGTCTATCCATCTGTCTGTCTGTCTGTCTGTCTGTCTGTCTGTCTGTCTGTCTGTCTGTCTGTCTGTCTGTCTGTCTGTCTGTCTGTCTGTCTGTCTGTCTGTCTGTCTGTCTGTCTGTCTGTCTGTCTGTCTGTCTGTCTGTCTGTCTGTCTGTCTGTCTGTCTGTCTGTCTGTCTGTCACACAGTCCTATACACAGTTCTATACTGTCAGTCAGAGCAGGTCATAAATAGAGGGTTTATGTCCATCAGGTCTAATTGTTGCCTCTGATGCCTGCTGCTCTCTCTGCCTTTCAACACACACACACACACACACACACACACACACACACACACACACACACACACACACACACACACACACACACACACACACACACACACACACACACAAACACATCCTGCCTGTATCTCTCTATCCTTCAATCATCCCTGCATGCCTGCTCTGCAGAATCCACACACACACACACACACAATACCGTACAGCCTGAATAAGAACAGCCCTGATCAGTGGGAACACTGAGTATCAGACAGCCGTATGTAGGTTCATCAGTAATTGATAAACCATCGTAGATATTGAACCTGTCCTAAAGCTGCCCCACAGCAGCTCTCCAGTGGAAAGGGAAGGATATTGCTTCTGCAGTACAGTGTTCAGACACACACACAGCTCTACGTCAGACCAGGGTTCACATACAAAGAGGGAAAAAGGGGGTTTAAACTGCTATAGTAAACAGTACGTACACACACAACCCCCCAACCCCCACAACACACACAACCCCCCGACCCCCATTACACACACAACCCCCCAACCCCCACTACACACACAACCCCCCAACCCCCACTACACACACAACCCCCCAACCCCCACTACACACACAACCCCCTGACCCCCACTACACACACAACCCCCCGACCCCCACTACACACACAACCCCATAACCCCCACTACAACACAACCCCCCAACCCCCACTACACACACAACCCCCCAACCCCCACTACACACACAACCCCCCAACCCCCACTACACACACAACCCCCCAACCCCCACTACACACACAACCCCCCAACCCCCACTACACACACAACCCCCCGACCCCCACTACACACACAGCCCCCCGACCCCCACTACACACACAACCCCCCAACCCCCACTACAACACAACCCCCCAACCCCCACTACACACACAACCCCCTGACCCCCACTACACACACAACCCCCCGACCCCCACTACACACACAACCCCCCGACCCCCACTACACACACAACCCCCCGACCCCCACTACACACACAACCCCCCGACCCCCACTACACACACAGCCCCCCGACCCCCACTACACACATAAATGACCTGCCCCCCACTACACACACAACCCCCCGACCCCCACTAAACACACAACCCCCCGACCCCCACTACACACACAACCCCCCGACCCCCACTACACACACAACCCCCCGACCCCCACTACACACATAAATGACCTGCCCCCCACTACACACACAACCCCCGACCCCCACTACACACACAACCCCCTGACCCCCACTACACACATAAATGACCTGCCCCCCACTACACACACAACCCCCCAGACCCCCACTACACACACAACCCCCTGACCCCCACTACACACATAAATGACCTTCCCTCCACCCCATCCCTCCCAGCCCGCTCACACAACATAACGTTAGCTGAATTTACATGCGGCTGCTGGCGGGTATCTTGCGTCCGTCCCTGAACCAGGTAATCTGTGGTCGTGGGAAGCTGTGGATGCGTGGAGCCTGGATCAGAGCAGCCTCTCCCTGGGACACAGTCTGGGAACGCTCCCCCTCCACAAAATCACCCATATCTGGGGGAGGGGGAGAGAGGGAGGTAGGGAGAGGGGTAGGTAGGGAGGGGGAGAGGGGGAGAGGGGGAGGGAGGGAGAGGGGGAGGGAGGGAGAGGGGGAGGGGGAGAGAGGGAGGTAGGGAGAGGGGGAGTTATGGAGGGGGAAAGGGGGAGGGAGGGAGAGGGGGAGGTAGGGAGGGGGAGAGAGGGAGGTAGGGAGAGCGGGAGGTAGGGAGGGGGAGGGGGAGGGGGAGAGGGGGAGAGGGGGAGAGGGGGAGAAGGGGAGGGGGAGGGAGGGAGGGGGGAAGGGGGAGAGGGGGAGGGAGGGAGGGAGAGGGGGAGGGAGGGAGGTAGGTAGGGAGAGGGGGAGGGGAGGGGGAGAGGGGGATGGAGGGAGGGGAGAGGGGGAGAGGGGGATGGAGGGAGGGGAGGGAGGGAGAGGGGGAGGGAGGTAGGGAGAGGGGGAGGGGGAGAGGGGGAGGGAGGTAGAGGGGGAGAGGGGGAAGTGGAGAGGGGGAGGGAGGGAGAGGTGGGGGTGGTGGAAACAGAAAAGGAAAGTGGGAGAGAGCGATAGAAAGACATCAGGAAATAAAGTGAGAAATAAATAAGGAAGGAAAACCTTAAGGAAAATATATATATATAAAGAGAGAGATACAGAGAGAGATACAGAGAGAGAGATACAGAGAGAGATACAGAGAGAGATACAGAGAAAGATACAGAGAGAGATACAGAGAGAGATACAGAGAGAGATACAGAGAGAGATACAGAGAGAGATACAGAGAGAGATACAGAGAAAGATACAGAGAGAGATACAGAGAGAGAGATACAGAGAGAGATACAGAGAGAGAGATACAGAGAGAGATACAGAGAGAGATACAGAGAGAGATACAGAGAAAGATACAGAGAGAGATACAGAGAGAGATACAGAGAGAGAGATACAGAGAGAGATACAGAGAGAGATACAGAGAAAGATACAGAGAGAGATACAGAGAGAGAGATACAGAGAGAGATACAGAGAGAGAGATACAGAGAGAGATACAGAGAGAGATACAGAGAGAGATACAGAGAAAGATACAGAGAGAGATACAGAGAGAGAGATACAGAGAGAGATACAGAGAGAGATACAGAGAGAGTACTTTAGCCATTTGTACATTGTTAGAACACTGTATATATATATAATATGACATTTGTAATGTCTTTACTGTTTTGAAACTTTTGTATGTGTAATGTTTACTGTTAATTTTTGTTGTTTTTCACTTTATATATTCACTTTGTATGTTGTCTACCTCACTTGCTTTGGCAATGTTAACACATGTTTCCCATGCCAATAAAGCCCTTGAATTGAATTGAATTGAATTGATACAGAGAGAGAGATACAGAGAGAGATACAGAGAGAGATACAGAAAGATATACAGAGAGATATACAGAGAGAAAGATACAGAGAGAAAGATACAGAGAGAGATATACAGAGCAAGATACAGAGAGAGATACAGAGAGAGAGATACAGAGAGCGAGATACAGAGAGAGAGATACAGTGAGAGACACAAAGAAAGATACAGAGAGAGATACAGAGAGAGAGAGATACAGAGAGAGATACAGAGAGAGAGATACAATGGACAGCCACTTACAGGCGACTTGTACTTCAGTGCTGCTCTGCATGATGGCTCCTACTCTGTTCCTGACGATGCATCTGTAGAAACCAGCATGGGAGCGGTCCAGAGACGGGATCAGGTACCTAACGGATGGACACACACATAAACATACACACACACACACACACACATAAATACGCACACACACACACACACACACATAAACACCAGGCACAGCTATTAGTCATATACATAGCATACATAGCATACTCCTGTGACGGACGGACACATACTCCTGTGACGGACACATAGTTTGGGCTTTGTCGTCAACGTACAGAATGTAGTGGCTAAGTAACTACTAGTAACAGAAGTAAGTAACTACTAGTAACTGAAGTAAGTAACTACTAGTAACTGAAGTAAATAACTACTAGTAACTCAAGTAAGTAACTACTAGTAACTGAAGTAAGTAACTACTAGTAACTGAAGTAAGTAACTAAAAGTAACGAAGTAAGTAACTCCTAGTAACTGAAGTAAGTAACTACTAGTAACTTAAGTAAGGAACTACTAGTAACTGAAGTAAATAACTACTAGTAACTGAAGTTAGTCAATACTTTAGCAAGCTTCCAGAAAATTGGAACGGAAATGGCGCCACACCAAACTGGAAGTCTTCCGACTAGCTTGGAAAGACAGTACCGTGCAGTACCGAAGAGCCCTTACTGCTGCTCGATCATCCTATTTTTCTAACTTAATTGAGGAAAATAAGAACAATCCGAAATTCCTTTTTGATACTGTCGCAAAGCTAACTAAAAAGCAGCATTCCCCAAGAGAGGATGACTTTCACTTTAGCAGTGATAAATTCATGAACTTCTTTGAGGAAAAGATTATGATTATTAGAAAGCAAATTACGGACTCCTCTTTAAATCTGCATATCCCTTCAAAGCTCAGTTGTCCTGAGTCTGCACAACTCTCCCAGGACCTAGGATCAGGAGAGACGCTCAAGTGTTTTAGTAATATATCTCTTGACACAATGTTAAAATAATCATGGCCTCTAAACCTTCAAGCTGCATACTGGACCCTATTCCAACTAAACTACTGAAAGAGCTGCTTCCTGTGCTTGGCCCTCCTATGTTGAACATAATAAACGGCTCTCTATCCACCGGATGTGTACCAAACTCACTAAAAGTGGCAGTAATAAAGCCTCTCTTGAAAAAGCCAAACCTTGATCCAGAAAATATAAAAAACTATCGGCCTATATCGAATCTTCCATTCCTCTCAAAAATGTTATAAAAGGCTGTTGCGCAGCAACTTACTGCCTTCCTGAAGACAAACAATGTATACGAAATGCTTCAGTCTGGTTTTAGACCCCATTATAGCACTGAGACGGCACTTGTGAAGGTGGTAAATTACATTTTAATGGCATCGGACCGAGGCTCTGCATCTGTCCTCGTGCTCCTAGACCTTAGTGCTGCTTTTGATACCATCGATCACCACATTCTTTTGGAGAGATTGGAAACCCAAATTGGTCTACACTGACAAGTTCTGGCCTGGTTTAGATCTTATCTGTCGGAAAGATATCAGTTTGTCTCTGTGAATGGTTTGTCCTCTGACAAATCAACTGTAAATTTCGGTGTTCCTCAAGGTTCCGTTTTAGGACCACTATTGTTTTCACTATATATTTTACCTCTTGGGGATGTTATTCGAAAAAATAATCTTAACTTTAACTACTATGCGGATGACACACAGCTGTACATTTCAATGAAACATGGTGAAGCCCCAAAATTGCCCTTGCTAGAAGCATGTGTTTCAGACATAAGGAAGTGGATGGCTGCAAACTTTCTACTTTTAAACTCGGACAAAACAGAGATGCTTGTTCTAGGTCCCAAGAAACAAAGAGATCTTCTGTTGAATCTGACAATTAATCTTAATGGTTGTACAGTCGTCTCAAATAAAACTGTGAAGGACCTCGGCGTTACTCTGGACCCTGATCTCTCTTTTGAAGAACATATCAAGACCATTTCAAGGACAGCTTTTTTCCATCTACGTAACATTGCAAAAATCAGAAACTTTCTGTCCAAAAATGATGCAGAAAAATTTATCCATGCTTTTGTCACTTCTAGATTAGACTACTGCAATGCTCTACTTTCCGGCTACCCGGATAAAGCACTAAATAAACTTCAGTTGGTGCTAAATACGGCTGCTAGAATCCTGACTAGAACCAAAACATTTGATCATATTACTCCAGTGCTAGCCTCTCTACACTGGCTTCCTGTCAAAGCAAGGGCTGATTTCAAGGTTTTACTGCTAACCTACAAAGCATTACATGGGCTTGCTCCTACCAATCTCTCTGAATTGGTCCTGCCGTACATACCTACACGTACGCTACGGTCACAAGACGCAGGCCTCCTAATTGTCCCTAGAATTTCTAAGCAAACAGCTGGAGGCAGGGCTTTCTCCTATAGAGCTCCATTTTTATGGAACGGTCTGCCTACCCATGTCAGAGACGCAAACTCGTTCTCAACCTTTAAGTCTTTACTGAAGACTCATCTCTTCAGTGGGTCATATGATTGAGTGTAGTCTGGCCCAGGAGTGGGAAGGTGAACGGAAAGGCTCTGGAGCAACGAACCGCCCTTGCTGTCTCTGCCTGGCCGGTTCCCCTCTTTCCACTGGGATTCTCTGCCTCTAACCCTATTACAGGGGCTGAGTCACTGGCTTACTGGGGCTCTCTCATGCCGTCCCTGGAAGGGGTGCGTCACCTGAGTGGGTTGATTCACTGATGTGGTCATCCTGTCTGGGTTGGCGCCCCCCCTTGGGTTGTGCCATGGCGGAGATCTTTGTGGGCTATACTCGGCCCTGTCTCAGGATGGTAAGTTGGTGGTTGAAGATATCCCTCTAGTGATGTGGGGGCTGTGCTTTGGCAAAGTGGGTGGGGTAATATCCTTCCTGTTTGGCCCTGTCCGGGGGTGTCCTCGGATGGGTCCACAGTGTCTCCTGACCCCTCCTGTCTCAGCCTCCAGTATTTATGCTGCAGTAGTTTGTGTCGGGGGGCTAGGGTCAGTTTGTTATATCTGGAGTACTTCTCCTGTCCTATTCGGTGTCCTGTGTGAATTTAAGTGTGCGTTCTCTAATTCTCTCCTTCTCTCTTTCTTTCTCTCTCTCGGAGGACCTGAGCCCTAGGACCATGCCCCAGGATTACCTGACATGATGACTCCTTGCTGTCCCCAGTCCACCTGGCCGTGCTGCTGCTCCAGTTTCAACTGTTCTGCCTTATTATTATACGACCATGCTGGTCATTTATGAACATTTGAACATCTTGGCCATGTTCTGTTATAATCTCCACCCGGCACAGCCAGAAGAGGACTGGCCACCCCACATAGCCTGGTTCCTCTCTAGGTTTCTTCCTAGGTATTGGCCTTTCTAGGGAGTTTTTCCTAGCCACCGTGCTTCTACACCTGCATTGCTTGCTGTTTGGGGTTTTAGGCTGGGTTTCTGTACAGCACTTTGAGATATCAGCTGATGTACGAAGGGCTATATAAATACATTTGATTTGATTTGATTTGAAGTAAGTAACTTCTAGTAACCGAAGTAAATAACTACTAGTAACTGAAGTAAGTAACTACTAGTAACTGTAGTAAGTAACTACTAGTAACTGAAGTAAGTAACTACTAGTAACTTGAGTAAGTAACTACTAGTAACCGGAGTAAGTAACTACTAGTAACTGAAGTAAGTAACTACTAGTAACTGAAGTAAGTAACTACTAGAAACTAAAGTAAATAACTGGAGTAAGTAACTACTAGTAACTGGAGTAAGTAACTACTAGTAACTGGAGTAAGTAACTACTAGTAACTGGAGTAAGTAACTGAAGTAAGTGGTTAGAGCGTTGGGCGAGTAACCGAAAGGTTGCTGGATCGAATCCCCGAGCTGACAAGGTAAAACTCTGTCATTCTACCCCTGAACAAGGCAGTTAACCCACCGTTCCTAGGCCGTCATTGTAAATAAGAATTTGTTCTTAACTGACTTGCCTAGTTAAAGGTTACATTTTAAAAAGTAAGTAACTGAAGTAAGTAACTACTTGTAACTGGAGTAAGTCATCAAAAGGAGGACCTTCTTAGTGAAAAATATGTTTGTTTTCTATGATTGTGTTTTGCTTTTCATGTACTGATGTGAATAGTGATGTGAATAGTGATGTGAATAGTGATGTGAATAGTGATGTGACTAGTGATGTGTTTAGTGTATATTGAGGTGCATTGATGTGAATAGTGATGTGAATAGTGATGTGAATAGTGATGTGACTAGTGATGTGTTTAGTGTATATTGAGGTGCATTGATGTGAATAGTGATGTGAATAGTGATGTGAATAGTGATGTGACTAGTGATGTGTTTAGTGTATATTGAGGTGTATTGATGTGAATAGTGATGTGAATAGTGATGTGAATAGTGATGTGTTTAGTGTATATTGAGGTGTAGTGATGTGAATAGTGATGTGTTTAGTGTATATTGAGGTGTATTGATGTGAATAGTGATGTGGACATTGATGTGAATAGTGTTATGAATAGTGATGTGAATAGTGATGTGTTTAGTGTATATTGAGGTGTATTGATGTGAATAGTGATGTGGACATTGATGTGGACATTGATGTGAATAGTGATGTGAATAGTGATGTGACTAGTGATGTGTTTAGTGATGTGACTAGTGATGTGTTTAGTGATGTGAATAGTGATGTGTTTAGTGATGTGAATAGTGATGTGACTAGTGATGTGTTTAGTGATGTGACTAGTGATGTGTTTAGTGATGTGAATAGTGATGTGACTAGTGATGTCACTTAACGGTTACTCTCTCTCTCTCTCTCTCTCTCTCTCTCTCTCTCTCTCTCTCTCTCTCTCTCTCTCTCCCCTCCCTCCCTCCCTCCCCTCCCTCCCTCCCTCCCTCCCTCCCTCCCTCCCTCCCTCCCTCCCTCCCTCCCTCCCTCCCTCCCTCCCCCTCCCCTTATGAGTGCCTACAAGCTAAAAGTGCTGGGGTAAATGAACCAGCCTTCTCTGCCAGTCAAAAGGGTGATCATTGAAGATGATTGAGGACTATTTTGACGATGAGGTGGGTAGCTAATGGATATAACCAGAGCAGTGCCAGTGGTCATTCACACTTTGGGTAATTTGGCCTGAGGGCAAATCAAATAAAATCAAATTGTATATATATTGTACCATATTTAAGCAGATGGTATTGGGGGTGTAGCGAAATACCTGTGTTCCTAGCTCTGACAGTGGAGCAATATCTAACAATACACAACAGTAATGTTACACACATCTAACGTAAAAGAATGGACTTAAGAAATATATAAATATTAGGATGAGCAATGTCGGAGAGGCATTAACTAAAATATAGTAGAATAGAATACAGTATATACACTAAGAAATGTCCTTATTTTTATAAGAAAATCACATTTCTTTGTCCATTAAAATAACGTCAAATTGATCAGAAATACAGTGTAGACATTGTTAATATTGAAAATGACATTTGTAGCTGGAAACGGCTGATTTTTAATGGAATATCTAAATAGGCAGACAGGGACAACCATCACTCCTCTGTTCCAACGGCACATTGTGTTAGCTAATCCAAGTTTATCATTTTAAATGGCTAATTGATCATTAGAAAACCATTTTGTATATATATTGTACCAACAAGGACATTTCTAATTGACCCCAAACTTTTGAACGGTAGTGTACATATAAGATCAATTAAGCAGTACGTGAACATTATTAAAGTGGCCAGTGATTCCAAGTCTATAGGACAGCAGCCTCTAAGTTGCAGGTTGAGTAACCGGGTGGAAGCCGGCTAGTGGTGGCTGTTTAACAGTCTGATGGCCTTGAGATAGAAGCTGTTTTTCAGTCTCTCGGTCCCAGCTTTGATGCACCTGTACTGACCTCGCCTTCTGGATGATAGCGGGGTGAACAGGCAGTGGCTTGGGTGGTTGATGTCCTTGATGATCTTGTTGGCCTTCCTGTGACATCGAGTCCTGTAGGTTTCCTGGATGGCAGGTCTTTGCCCCCGGTGATGCTTTGGGCAGACTGCACCACCCTCTGGAGAGCCCTGTGGTTGCGCGCGGTGCCGTACCGGGCAGTAAAGATTTCTGAGGGTTTTAGGGGCGAAGACAAATGTATTCTGTGTGGGTGGATCATTTCAGATCGTCAGTGATGTGTACGCCGAGGAACTTAAAACTTTCCACCTTCTCCACTGCGGTCCCGTCGATGTGGATACGGGGGTGCTCTCTGCTGTTTCCTGAAGTCCACGATCATCTCTTTTGTTTTGTTGACGTTGAGTGAGAGGTTATTTTCCTGACACCACACTCCCAGGGCCCCCTGTAGGCTGTCTCGTCATTGTTGGTAATCAAGCCTACTACTGTTGTGTCGTCTGCAAACTTAATGATTGAGTTGGAGGCGTACATGCCCACACAGTCGTGGGTGAACCGGGAGTACAGGAGGGGGCTGAACACACACCCTTGTGGGGCCCCATTGTTGTTGTTTCCTACCTTCACCACTTGGGGGCGGCCCATCAGGAAGTCCAGGACCCAGTTGCACAGGGCGGGGTTCAGAATGAACATCATTGTTACGTAGGTATTCCTCTTGTCCAGATGGGATAGGGCAGTGTGCAGTGCGCTGGCGATGGCATCGTCTGTGGACAGAGTCCAACCCTTTGACTGATAGGAGTCACTAAGCAGCCACTGTTAGACCCACGATCCCTCAGGAGGAGTGGCATCACATTAACACTGGCTACGTCCCAATTGGCACCCTATTCCCTTCATAGTGCACTTCGTTTGACCAAGGCCCATAGGGAATGCCATTTGGGATGCATCCACTGGTCTGTACTGTAGGTTATTCACTCCATAACTCCAGGCTCTCCAGACAGAGGGCCATTCATGTTAAATGATGTGTAGGAGTTAAATCCTCTGAGATTTTGCTGGCTGGCTGACTGGCTGACTGGCTGGCTGACTGGCTGGCTGGCTGGCTGTGTCCCAGTCATTTAATTGGCCTGGTTAATAAAGCCTCGCAATGAGAAGTTTCTGTCTGTGTGTGTGTCGCTATGCAGTGCTATTGGAGTGGAGCTGGTTCTGTGTGTCGCTATGCAGTGCTATTGGAGTGGAGCTGGTTCTGTGTGTCGCTATGCAGTGCTATTGGAGTGGAGCTGGTTCTGTGTGTAGCTATGCAGTGCTATTGGAGTGGAGCTGGTTCTGTGTGTAGCTATGCAGTGCTATTGGAGTGGAGCTGGTTCTGTGTGTAGCTATGCAGTGCTATTGGAGTGGAGCTGGTTCTGTGTGTAGCTATGCAGTGCTATTGGAGTGGAGCTGGTTCTATGTGTAGCTATGCAGTGCTATTGGAGTGGAGCTGGTTCTGTGTGTAGCTATGCAGTGCTATTGGAGTGGAGCTGGTTCTGTGTGTAGCTATGCAGTGCTATTGGAGTGGAGCTGGTTCTGTGTGTAGCTATGCAGTGCTATTGGAGTGGAGCTGGTTCTATGTGTCGCTATGCAGTGCTATTGGAGTGGAGCTGGTTCTGTGTGTAGCTATGCAGTGCTATTGGAGTGGAGCTGGTTCTGTGTGTAGCTATGCAGTGCTATTGGAGTGGAGCTGGTTCTGTGTGTAGCTATGCAGTGCTATTGGAGTGGAGCTGGTTCTGTGTGTAGCTATGCAGTGCTATTGGAGTGGAGCTGGTTCTGTGTGTCGCTATGCAGTGCTATTGGAGTGGAGCAGGTTCTGTGTGTAGCTATGCAGTGCTATTGGAGTGGAGCTGGTTCTGTGTGTAGCTATGCAGTGCTATTGGAGTGGAGCTGGTTCTGTGTGTCGCTATGCAGTGCTATTGGAGTGGAGCTGGTTCTGTGTGTAGCTATTGGAGTGGAGCAGGTTCTGTGTGTTGCTATGCAGTGCTATTGGAGTGGAGCTGGTTCTGTGTGTCGCTATGCAGTGCTATTGGAGTGGAGCTGGTTCTGTGTGTAGCTATTGGAGTGGAGCTGGTTCTGTGTGTAGCTATGCAGTGCTATTGGAGTGGAGCTGGTTCTGTGTGTCGCTATGCAGTGCTATTGGAGTGGAGCTGGTTCTGTGTGTAGCTATTGGAGTGGAGCTGGTTCTGTGTGTAGGTATGCAGTGCTATTGGAGTGGAGCTGGTTCTGTGTGTCGCTATGCAGTGCTATTGGAGTGGAGCTGGTTCTGTGTGTAGCTATGCAGTGCTATTGGAGTGGAGCTGGTTCTGTGTGTAGCTATGCAGTGCTATTGGAGTGGAGCTGGTTCTGTGTGTTGCTATGCAGTGCTATTGGAGTGGAGCTGGTTCTGTGTGTTGCTATGCAGTGCTATTGGAGTGGAGCTGGTTCTGTGTGTTGCTATGCAGTGCTATTGGAGTGGAGCTGGTTCTGTGTGTCGCTATGCAGTGCTATTGGAGTGGAGCTGGTTCTGTGTGTCGCTATGCAGTGCTATTGGAGTGGAGCTGGTTCTGTGTGTCGCTATGCAGTGCTATTGGAGTGGAGCTGGTTCTGTGTGTCGCTATGCAGTGCTATTGGAGTGGAGCTGGTTCTGTGTGTCGCTATGCAGTGCTATTGGAGTGGAGCTGGTTCTGTGTCTTGCTATTGGAGGGATAAACATTCTGTACTTTGCGATTTGAGAGGTGCTAGCTGATTCCCTGCATTTTTATTGAAGCAGAAAGCTGATTCCCTGGTTAATTTTATTCCATTCTAGTCTCTTTGATCAGTACTGGTGGTGAATGATTAGCAGGGAGGGGGTCTGACTGACTGACTGACTGACTGGCTGACTGGCTGACTGACTGCACTGACTGACAGACTGACTGCACTGACTGTCTGACTTACTGCATTGACTGAGTGCACTGACTGACTGACTGGCTGACTGGCTGACTGACTGCACTGACTGACAGACTGACTGCACTGACTGTCCAACTTACTGCATTGACTGAGTGCACTGACTGACTGACTGACTGCACTGACTGACCGACTTACTGCATTGACTTACTGCACTGACTGATAGACTTACTGCATTGACTTACTGCACTGACTGACTGACATACTTACTGCATTGACTGACTGCACTGACTTACTGCACTGACTGACTGATTGACTGCACTGACTGACTGGCTGTGAACCAGACCTAGCACTAACAACATGATGTGGTAGAGTCAGAGAGAGTTATAGAGAGTTACAGAGAGTTACATAGAGTTAGAGAGAGTTACAGAGTTACAGAGAGTTACAGAGTTACAGAGAGTTACAGAGTTACAGAGAGTTACAGAGAGTTACAGAGAGTTACAGAGAGTTAGAGTTACAGAGAGTTACATAGAGTTAGAGAGAGTTAGAGTTACAGAGAGTTACAGAGAGTTACAGAGAGTTACAGAGAGTTAGAGTTACAGAGAGTTACAGAGAGTTACAGAGAGTTACAGAGAGTTAGAGTTACAGAGAGTTACAGAGAGTCACAGAGAGTCACAGAGAGTTAGAGTTACAGAGAGTTGAGTTACAGAGAGTTACAGAGCGTTACAGAGTTACAGAGTTTACAGAGAGTTACAGAGAGTTCGAGTTACAGAGAGTTACAGAGAGTTACAGAGTTACAGAGAGTACAGAGCGTTACAGAGTTACAGAGTTACAGAGAGTTATCAGAGAGTTAGAGAGAGTTACAGAGTTACAGAGTTACACGAGAGTTACAGAGAGGTAGTTAACAGAGGTACAGAGAGTTACAGAGAG
>NW_022264006.1:0-37528 GCF_002021735.2 Oncorhynchus kisutch
CACTACACAAGCTTCTAATTACCTAACTTTGTCGCTAAGGTTAAAAGAATAGGCGACCAAACCATCACAGTGTTGTTGAAATCGTTGAGGCCTCTAAGATCTCTACCTATTTGGTAAATCCTCCTTTAGCTTTAGTTGCCCCCCATTGTTGGAATAACCTGCAAATTCCTTGCATCTTGATTTCCTGGTGCCGTTAAAGCAGTTTAGGATGCTGGGTGTTAAATTCATTCATTGTGAATTGCAGTTGTTTTTATTGATGTAATGGTTCATTTGTTGAAATGGTAGTATTGTAACTGTACCTTGTCGACTTTTTATTTGTCTTGTTTTCTTTGGAATGTTCATTTCTTCATTGTGAAATGTTTGTACTCAGGGCATGATTGTGAATGAGACCCTGGTCTAAATTGGGCCTCCATGAATAAATAATAATAATGCCACCTTCAGTCAATTTGATCAGCCAAAGGCAACGATAAGTATATCAGGTGTTTATCACTGTCTTCCTGGCTCTGACTCTTAATGTCCTTCTGCTTGACTTCAGCGGCCACAGATGAGCTGTGGATCGGCCTGAACGACCAAAGGAACGCGCTGCTGTTTGAGTGGACCGACCGATCCCATGTGACATTCAGCCACTGGCAGACAGGGGAGCCCTCCCATGGTGCCAACCTCCAGGAGGACTGTGTCCTGATCAGAGGAAAGGTACATTCACATTGGTCCCTCAATGGACAGACTAGGTTCATGCTAATGCTAACACTAATGCTAGCTAAATGCTTACACCACAGATTTTGTATAACTAACCTTAACACTCGCTATATGCTAGTGCTAGGTAATGCTGACGCTAGATAAATGCGAACACTAGCTGAATGCTACGGCTAACAATGGCAATGATGACAACGTTTAACATTGGTGTCAACGCAGTAATAAATGTGGTATTGTGACAATGTGGACCTCCATATTCTCTCACAGGATGGGAAGTGGGCTGATAATTTGTGTGAGAAGACCTACGGGTACATGTGTAAGAAAAAGGCCTCCACCAAACCGGTGGCAGGTGCCCCAGAGGAAGATAGTCCAGGATGTAAGCTGGTGAGTGAGGTCATTTCCTGTTTGTTGAAAGGGAGAGTACAGTAACTAATGAATACAGAATTATATCACATGAAATGGAAGCTTGAAAAAGATTCTAGATAAGGACTAGAATGGTGTCATCTTGACTGACAAAGATCCACCAGTAGGAGGATAATTGTTTCTGTATTTTTGTCATCAAGGGCTGGATCCGGTATGGTTCTTACTGCTACAACGTTGGATCAGAAACCAAAACATTTGATGAGGCCAAGCAGACCTGCCAGCGGAGTGACTCAATCCTGGTGGAAGTGGCTGACAGGTACGGTATCACATCATGACCATTTTATAAGGATAAGTTATATTTGACTCACTTATTTGAGTCACATCCTGGACAAGATAATAGCAATAAGTTGTCAGATAACAGATTTAATGTGTGTGTGTTTGTTGGTTTGTAGGTATGAAAATGCCTTCCTGGTCAGTTGGTGGGTTTGAGGCCGGAGAAGTACTTCTGGAGTGGACTTTCCAACATGGCGGATATAGACACGTTCAAGTGGACTACCAGTTCGGAGGTCAAGTTCACCCACTTCAACGTGGGGCATGCCAGGTACAGTGTCCTTTTACCACAATGGTGATTGATTGTAGCAACTGATGATCGATTGTAGCATGAACTGTCATTGCTATGATGACTGCGGTATTAGAGGACTACTTTCTCCCACACCTTAACTGCCTGGCAAATGTCAGAACTAAATGAAACTATTAAGTTTTCTCTCGCCTTTCTGTGTGTTTGAAAAAAGACAGAAAACAAGGCTGCGTAGCTATGACAACTGGAATGTTTGCGGGACTATGGGATGTAGTCAGCTGCAGCAACAAGGAGAAGTACATCTGTAAGAAAATGGCGGAGGGCGTCACATCAACAATGGCCCCTCCCACCACCCCGGCACTGAGCTGTCCTTCTGGGTGGTCACCTGTTGCTAAAAGAAATATCTGTTACAAGGTACAGTTGGGGAACATTTGATTTGATTTGATTTGATTTTGATTTGATTTGTAACAAACACTTTGATTAGTCAATTGAAGTGAAGTTTTTTAATATTAATAATTTAATCAACGAGCATGAATTCATTGATAATCCTTAATTAGAATAATTAATTAATAATTCATCAATAATAATTTTCTCTCCCCTCAATAAGCTTCACAGAAAAGAGACTGAAAACAAGAAGTCATGGTCAGAGTCGCGGGAATTCTGCAAGGCCATTGGTGGTGATCTGATGAGCATTCACAGTGCCACAGACCTGAACGGCTCTCCGTAAGTTATCCTCATAACTGTCTCTGTTGCCATGAGTATCAGTCAAAACCAGTGTGGTCCTATTAACCACGGTCTGTGGTTGAAGTCAAAATCAGCACGGTTGTAATAACCACTGTTTATGGTTGAAATTAACACGGTCATAATAACCACTGTCTATGGTTGAAAACCACAAAGTCATAATAACCACTATTTGTGGTTGAAAACCACACAGTCATAAAAACCACTGTCTGTGGTTGAAAACCACACAGTCAGAATAACCACTGTCTGTGGTTGAAAACCACACAGTCATAAAAACCACTGTCTGTGGTTTCCATTCTCTCTGTTCAGGTATCATTCCTCTGATGCAGCCTGGATCGGCCTCAGCAATCTGGATCCTTCTGCAGGTTTCGTCTGGGCTGACGGATCAGCAGTGAGTAGCCTGCCACCTCATCTTTACTGTGATATTCCTTCTCCTTACAAGTAGTTTATTACTCACTACTCTTGTTTCAATCTTTGATTTGCAGTCATTGTATTTAATGGGAATGAAAGTACATACAGTACTATGGTGTCCATATAAGGACAGCCTCAGCCTGAGGCTAATATGGACACCATACAATGCTACTGTGTAACATTATTCCAATGTTGTTCTCCAGTTCAGCTATGAGAATTGGGGATTTGGAGAACCAAACAACTACAACGAAAACGAAAAATGCGCAGAGGTCCAGTTTTACTACGGACGCCACTGGAATGATCGACACTGTGATGCCTACAATGACTGGATTTGCGAGATTCGCAAAGGTACAGTAGACCATATCTGCTGGAGCACTGACTTCACCAGCCACTGGGCACAGACGTCAATTCAAGATCTGTTCCACGTTGGTTCAACGTTTAAACAACATTGATTCAACCAGTGTGTGTGCCCAATGGGCATGCAGTTCATGTCAGTCATGAAACTATTGATGAACATAGAATTTTGACCCTCAACCTTGCAGATGTGCTCACCCAAACTTTTTTTGGTATCCACAGGGGTTACCCCAAAGCCCCATCCCACTCAAGTTGAGCCAGGTAATGCATAGGATCTTAGGAATATGTCCAGTTTCCTGTTTCTCATTCCTCCACTTCCTGTCTCCACTTCCTCCTTCTCACTATCCCTGCTCTCCTTCAAGCTCTTGGCCTTTCCCTTAAGTTAAATGAATCACTGCACATAATGTATAGCACACCTTCTTCTATCATTTAGTTTGCGAAGCATAGTTCAACACAAACACTAAGAGAAAATGTACTCTGTGAAAATGTACTATTAAAAATGCCTAACAGGAAATGTACTCCTTTTTTACATGCCTTTTCAGTGTACAACACTACAAAGGACGGCTGGATTGAGTACAACGACACTCAGTATTTCTTCAACACTGAGAATCTCCCCATGGACGAGGCGAGAGAATTCTGTAAAAAGAACTTTGGTGATCTGGTGGTCATTACTGCAGAGAGCGAGAGGAAGTTTATATGGAAACAGGTAGACACTTCTATACTGAACAAAAATATAAATGCAACATGAAAAAATGTCAGTTCATATACAGTACCAGTCAAATGTTTGGACACACTTTTTATTTATTTTTTCTATTTTCTACATAATAGAATAATAGTATACACATCACTACTATGAAATAACACATATGGAATCATGTAGTAACCAAAAAAGTGTTAAACAAATCCAAATATATTTTATATTTGAGATTCTTTAAAGTAGCCACCCTTTGCCTTGATGACAGCTTTGCACACTCTTGGCATTCTCTCAACCAGCTTCATGAGGTAGTCACCTGGAATGCATTTCAATTAACAGGTGAGCCCTGTTACAAGTTCGTTTGTGTAATTTCTTTCCTTCTAAATGCATTTGAGCTAATCAGTTGTGTTGTGACAAGATGGGGTGGTGTACTACATGATTCCATATGTGTTATTTCATAGTTTTGATGTCTTCACTACAATGTAGAAAATAGTACAAATAAAGAAAAACACTTGAATGAGTAGCTGTGTCCAAACTTGACTGATACTGTAAGTAAATCAGTCAATTTAAATAAATAAAGTAGGCCCTCATCTATGGATTTCACATCACTGGGAATACTGATTTGCATCTATTGGTCACAGATACCTTGAAAAAAATGTAGGGGCGTGGATCAGAAAACCAGTCAGTATCTGGTGTGCACACCATTTGCCTCATGCAGCATGACACATTTCCTTCACATAGAGGTGATCAGGCTGGTGATTGTGGCCTGTGGAATGTTGTCTGACTCCTCTTCAATGGCTGTGCGAAGTTGCTGGATATTGGCAAGAACTGGAACTGGCTGTTGAACAAGTTGATCCAGAGCATCCCAAACATGCTCAAATGGTGACATAACTGGTGAGTATGTAGGCCATGGAAGAACTGGGACTTTTTCAGCTTCCAGGAATTGTGTACAGATCCTTGCAACATTGGGCCTTGCATTATCATGCTGAAACATGAGGTGATAGTGGTGAATGAATGGCACAACAATGGAACTCATCATGGTCTATAAAATGCAATTGTGTTCGTTGTCAGTAGCTTATGCCTGCCCATACCATAATAACCCCGCCGCCACCATGGTGCACTCTCTTCACATCGTTGACATCAGCAAGCCGCTCACCCACAAGACGCCACACAAGTGGTCTGCAGTTGTGAGGCCGGTTGGACGTCATTCTCTAAAATGACATCGGAGGCGGCATATGATAGAGAAATTAACATTCCATCCTCTGGAAAAAGCTCTGGTGAACATTCCTGCAGTCAGCATGCTAATTGCACGTTCCCTCAAAACTTGAGACATCTGTGGCATTGGGTTGTATGACAAAACTGCACATTTTAGAGTGGCCTTTCCTTGTCCCCACCACAAGGTGCACCTGTATAATGATCACACTGTTTAATCAGCTTCTTGATATGCCACACCTACCTGGTGGATGGATTATCTTGACAAAGGAGAAATGCTCACTAACAGGGACGTAAACAAACGTGTGCACTAAAATTGAGAGAAATACGTTTTTTTGTGCGTTATTGAACATTTCAGAGATCTTTTATTTCAGCTCATGAAACATGAGACCAAAACTTTACACGTTGTGTTTATATTTGTGTATATGCAGTCCTGTGACGTCCAAAAAGCTTTGGTTCTTGGGATCTGATAAAGAGAGGATTTTACACTATGACAGGATGACAACAAGTGTCACTGAAATGTTCAATGTTCAATCTAGAAATGGTTGTTTCCTCAAAGAGTTGCAACTTTTTTCCAGATATCTAGAGGATCCGAGGGACAATATTACATTGGAATGACCGTTGGTTTGGATAAGTCTTTTAGGTATGTAAAATGACTGTTGACTGTTCCCTGGACATTTAAAACAACCTGAAGTCCTACCACCTCTTTTCAGAGATATTTGTGCATGAGCATGTTTTGTTTGTCACAGTCCAGTGAACATGCCTGAAATCTGTGCTTCTCTGCCGAGTGGAGAAACGTGTGCTTTCAAGGTGTGTAGTTGATTGAATAGATGCTCACAGTTCAGACTGGGTTTGTGTACTGTATGTTTCAGCTGGTTGGATGGGTCTCCTGTTGTGTTTACCGCGTGGGATCAAAACGAACCCAACTTTGCCAACAACGATGAGAACTGTGTGACGATATACAAGAGTATGGGTACGTCTAATTCCAGAGGGATTTAGCAGTTATGCTCTCGTTACTGTGTTGTTATACTGCAACATCCATGGGACTTTCTCTAACATTCAGGGAACGCTCCCAGGATGTAATTTTGTAAGCTGGGTCTATATCGGGTTGTGTCTCTTTGTTTCTCTGCATCTCTAGGGTACTGGAATGATATCAACTGTGGAGTAGAGCTGGCCTCCATTTGTAAAAGAACCACCAGTTTCATTAACACGACCATGGCCCCCACCACTGTACCCAGGGGAGGTTGTGTCCCAGAATGGATTGCTTTCCAGGGGAAGGTAACTGCTACACTACTACAGTACCACCACCACATACTATAAAATCATACAAGGACATCCTTCTGTAGTCTACATACACCTGCATGGTACACCAGCAGAGAGAACCTCACACAAACTACTTTCCTTATCATGTGATGACCCAATGTGATGCTGACCTGTGTGTGGAGAGTCATTGTCTACATCCCAAATGGCACCCTATTCCCTTTATAGTGCAATACTTTTGACCAGAGCCCATGCACTATAGAATCGATTTTGTTTGCTGTAGTAGCGCGTTCCAACACACAGCGTGTTGATGCATCATGTTTCCACAGTGCTACAAATTCATTGGAGACAGTGATAAGAAGCCATGGCAGGAGGCCAGGACCTACTGCATCAACCAGGGAGGGAACCTGGCCTCTGTCCTCAGCGAGAAAGAGCAAGGTGGGTGAGGAGGCCATCCTTCTAGAGGCTAGAGCTTTGGGTAACCGAAAGGTTGCTCGATCGAATCCCCGAGCTGACAAGATACAAATCTGTTGTTTGCCCCTGAACAAGGCAGTTAACCCACTGTTCCTAGGCCATCATTGTAAATAGGAATTTGTTCTTAACTAACTTGTCAAGTAAAATAAAGTTTAAATAAATAAAAGTGTACACCTCACCGCCAAATCTACCTGAGACAATGGCATTGCCCAAGGTAGAATGAAATAGAATGAACATTGAAATTCTAAAAAGTAATTTAGCATAAAACCATGCTATTAAAATTCTGTCAAATGTTATGTGTTCAATTATATTGAGGATTTGTGCAATTATAAGCATGCAACAAGAAATCTTATAGACATTGGTTAAAAAGTGCCAAATAATTGAAATGCTAACCAATGGAACAGGGGTTGATAATCCTTTGCATGTAAACAGTATATATGGATTCACTTGTTGACTCTTCATTGTTCTGACTGGTCTTCCTCCCAGCATTCCTTACCACCCAGATGCTTGGGAATCCTCAGGACATTTGGATAGGTCTGAACGACGTCAACTCGGAGATGCGCTTCCTATGGACGGAGGGGAGAGGGGTTTCCTATACCAACTGGGCAAAAGGGCATCCAATGTCAGTGCCAGACGGACGATATTCATTTATGGAAGAGGTACAAGACTTACAGTAAAAATAACTGTTTGCTGAACACAGATTAAGTGACTTCCTGGAAACAGATTAAAAATGGTTCTGAATAGAGAATCCCCCTTGAAAGTAGGTAGACTAAAATCTACTTTCAAGGAAGATTCTTTATTGAGAATGATTTTTAATCCAGAACTGCGCCTTCAATCTGGGTTTGAGAACCTTTACATGTTAGGCTTTGGGATTTTGATTGACTTATTGTCAATAAATCCAAATGCAAAACAGCCTTAACCAGTCAAATGAGAATTCTGAAGAGGGGATCTAACCTTTTCATCTCCTTCCCAATCTCTCTTCCAGGTGTTTGACTGTGTGGTTCTGGTGGGCAGCTCTCAAAAACAGGCAGGAATGTGGAAGGTCGAGGACTGCTTACTATCCCGTGGTTTCATCTGCAAAAGGAATATTGGTGAGAAGAAGCCATAGTTCAGTGAGGCTGCTCTAGGTTTGAAAAATTCCAGTAACTTTCTCACAATCTCCAGGTTTTCCAGAAATCCGTGAATCCTCCAAGCAGCATTTTATTTTTTATGTATTTTTTATTTCACCTTTATTTAACCAGGTAGGCTAGTTGAGAACACCTTTATTTAACCAGGTAGGCTAGTTGAGAACACCTTTATTTAACCAGGTAGGCTAGTTGAGAACACCTTTATTTAACCAGGTAGGCTAGTTGAGAACAAGTTCTCATTTGCAACTGCGACCTGGCCAAGATAAAGCAAAGCAGTGTGAACAGACAACAACACAGAGTTACACATGGAGTAAACAATTAACAAGTCAATAACACAGTAGAAAAAAAATTGATTCTATATACATTGTGTGCAAAAGGCATGAGGAGGTAGGCGAATAATTACAATTTTGCAGATTAACACTGGAGTGATAAATGATCAGATGGTCATGTACAGGTAGAGATATTGGTGTGCAAAAGAGCAGAAAAGTAAATAAATATAAACATTATGGGGAAGAGGTAAAATTGGGTGGGCTATTTACCGATAGACTATGTACAGCTGCAGCGATCGGTTAGCTTCTCAGATAGCAGATGTTTGAAGTTGGTGAGGGAGATAAAAGTCTCCAACTTCAGCAAATTTTGCAATTCGTTCCAGTCACAGGCAGCAGAGAACTGGAACGAAAGGCGGCCAAATGAGGTGTTGGCTTTAGGGATGATCAGTGAGATACACCTGCTGGAGCGCGTGCTACGAGTGGGTGTTGCCATCGTGACCAGTGAACTGAGATAAGGCGGAGCTTTACCTAGCATGGACTTGTAGATGACCTGGAGCCTGGGTCTGGCGATGAATATGTAGCGAGGGCCAGCCGACTAGAGCATACAGGTCGCAGTGGTGGGTGGTATAAGGTGCTTTAGTAACAAAACGGATGGCACTGTGATAAACTGCATCCAGTTTGCTGAGTAGAGTGTTGGAAGCAATTTTGTAGATGACATCGCCGAAGTCGAGGATCGGTAGGATAGTCAGTTTTACTAGGGTAAGTTTGGCGGCGTGAGTGAAGGAGGCTTTGTTGCGGAATAGAAAGCCGACTCTAGATTTGATTTTAGATTGGAGATGTTTGATATGAGTCTGGAAGGAGAGTTTACAGTCTAGCCAGACACCTAGGTACTTATAGATGTCCACATATTCTAGGTCGGAACCATCCAGGGTGGTGATGCTAGTCGGGCGTGCGGGTGCAGGCAGCGAACGGTTGAAAAGCATGCATTTGGTTTTACTAGCGTTTAAGAGCAGATGGAGGCCACGGAAGGAGTGTTGTATGGCATTGAAGCTCGTTTGGAGGTTAGATAGCACAGTGTCCAAGGACGGGCTGGAAGTACACAGAAGGGTGTCGTCTGCGTAGAGGTGGATCAGGGAATCGCCCGCAGCAAGAGCAACATCATTGATATATACAGAGAAAAGAGTCGGCCCGAGAATTGAACCCTGTGGCACTCCCATAGAGACTGCCAGAGGACCGGACAGCATATCTGGAGAACCTGCCAGTTTTTGGCAAGTTATCGATAACCCTAGTTGAGGCTGTTCAATTCCAATTATTTGGTATGTGGTCCAAATAGAGTAACCCTCTTTAGGTTCCCCTCCAACAAGTCTCCTTTGGTTTCAGATTCTCAGATTGTGGTCCCTGCCACCACAGAGTCAACGAAGACGTTCTACAAGCTGGGAAATGACTCCTTCAAACTGGTGGTCCAGAAGATGAACTGGGACGAGGCCCGGAGGCAATGTAAAGCAAACGATGCAGAGTTGGCTAGCATCCTGAACCCCATCACCCAGGCCTTCATCACAATGCAGAGAAACAAATACCATGAGCCCATGTGGATCGGCCTCAACAACAACTTGGTAAAAGTCTTTACTATTGACATTGCTCTATGCCAATCATTTGGGTTACAGAGACTAAATATTCTAGACAATATGTTGATCAGACTAACTATAAATATGGAGATTTGTGATCTTCAATTTCCTCTTTACAAGGCCCAGTAGTTAAAAAATGACCTAACTTGTTGGACTCTGGCTTTGGTTTAAGAGCTAGTGCAGCTCCAAAGAGGACTTAGCATTGATATGATCTCCCACTGTTATCCATTGGATCTCCTACTCTGACGTGTTCATTTCAGAAACCAAAGTGATTTTGTGTTTGAAAAGCTGCAAGCTTTCAGCTGGACCTTGCTCCCATTGTGTGTTGTCTTTGTCTCTGTCTCTCAGACTGAAGGGCGTTTTAAGTGGGTGGATAACTGGCCTCTATCTTACACCAAATGGGGCGAAGATGAGCCAAAGAACAATATGGCCTGTGTTTACATGGATACGGACGCCAAGTGGAAGACAGGCGACTGTAGTAACACCTACTCCTCACTGTGCAAGAGATCACCAGGTCAGACAAGGCCTTTACTCCATTTACCCACAAAGTCTGTGTTTAATGCTTGATCAATCCAAAAGTGTGTCTTTAAAAAATGTTGTATGCAGTAATGTATCAGTTGTGCCGACATTGACCATATACATCTCATGTACATCAACTTCAGTATGTGAACTTCTCTGGCCTCTTTTAAAGACATAGCCCCCAGCCAGCCCCCTCAGCTCCCTGGCAACTGCCCCGAGCCCAAGAAACGCAAGACGTGGGTTCCCTTCAGGGGTTACTGCTACGCCTTCCTCAACTCTGTGGTGGACAACTGGGCCCACGCCACTGTGGAATGTCTCCGAATGGGTACACACTTCTTCTCCTTCACACCAACTGTCATTCAGACCACAATTGTTGTGTCCCAAACGGCATACTATTCCATGGTCAAAAAGTAGTACACTATACATAGGAACTGGGGTGCTATTTGGGACATACCCAATGTTTTAATTGAATGTAGAGCACATGAACTCATTAATTGAATGCAAGAAATTCAAAGTGATTGATGGTGATGATGAATACGGGTAGTACGTTTCTCTGACAACAGGAGCATCCCTGGTGAGTGTCGAGGATCCATTGGAGGCCAGATTCATCCAGGAGAACCTTGAGCTACTGCAGGATGGATCCAAGTCATTCTGGATTGGCATGCACAAAAGCCACGAAGGTCAGTACCTATGGTTATAAAATTCTGCGAAATTTCCCAAAATTTCCAACCAGGATTTCTGGAAAATAAAGGAATTCTTGAAAAATTACCGGAATTTTGAAACCCTATCAGTGAATTTTACTGACAACCCATAACATTGAGGCCGCTGGCTCAAAAAGCCTTTTCCCTCGAATATAAAACATGTTTAACTAGCAACATCAGCTAAAATGAACAAATGGCAAGTACAGTACCTACCCATCTCTTGCAATTCTAAGATTATGTCCCATTTACACAACCATGTTAATTGATTTATAGTTGTTCAATGACAATGAATCACCCATGTCAAAGGATATAGGTTTGACCCAATGTTCTTGTTCCAGGCGACTGGATGTGGATTGACAACAGTGTGGTGGACTATACCAACTGGAAACAAGGGATGCCAAAGAGTGAACAATGTGTGGAGATCCAGTCTGATAGTGGTCTGTGGAGCACTAACAGCTGCAACCGGTACAAGTCGTACATCTGCAAAACAGCCAAAGGTGAGTCGGACTCAGCTGATAGATTCAAGTATTTAAGATGGGATGATATCAGAGTCATTATTCAAGTCATCCTGTGTTTGTTTTATCAGCTTAGAATTGTCTTGCAATTATGTTTTGTGAACAACTTTATCTCTTTCTTTTGCAGTCATCACACCAACAGAGAAGCAACCAGTTGCTGGTGAGTGTCTCACAGCAGATATAATTGGTTAGCGTAAAGAATGATACATTTGATCAGTTTTGACAGTCAAATCAATGCTTTTCTTGCTCCAGGGCATAGTCCTGGGATCAGTTTCCCCTCACCCAATCCATAACCATTAGTGGAGAAAATGCAAAACTGATCCAAGATCAGCGTCTAGGGGCAACTTCACTCTACTCCACATGTCTGAACATTATATAGGGCCTAAAACCAATCCCACAATAATTTTGCCAATAACACTGTGACTTCCTTTCTTCTAGCTCCCCTAGTGGAGGAAGCTCCCCATGGTTATGCCGGCATCGCTGTGGCAGTCGTCTTGGTGATAATCACAGTGGTAGGACTCGGTGCCTTCCTACTCCGCAAACGGATACCTACCCCCGTCCTTGGAGAGTGTACTTTCGACAACACCTTGTACTTCAACAACCCCATCCGCCCAACAGCCACTGTGGACACCAAGGGCCTGGTGGCCAACATAGAGCAGAACGAAACAGCTTAGTTAGACAGGACACAAAGAACCACCAACAGGTGAAAACACTTTTGAGACAAGTTTTGATATGAAAAATACCCCAAAAGCATGCTGCTGGTGTTAAGGCCTACCCATTCTGAGATTGCAACTAAATCTGAAACCATTCACATACTATCTTTGTTAATTTTCTTGCTCTGTAAATAATGGGTGAAAATTATATGCACTTTGTGCATATCAGCATCAGGTGTCAAGGATACAGTCCAGATGTACAGCTAAGATTGCATATGCAACCCTTGCACAAATTATAGAATCAACAACAGTAATTTTGTTTGGTTTAGAGGAGCCTTGTACAGATTTATTTGGTGTGTGAAACTAAAGTTCAAAATACAACCACTGTACTTTGCTTTGTTTTTGCCAAGTTATATTGTAAATATATGCTCAAAGAGAGAGAAATAAAGTTTTGAAACAAATGTCTTTGACCTTATACTCTTACTCACACTTCTCACACATTGCATGCTAAATCAATACATACTGAATCCAGGCGCATTTAGAGGATTAATACAAAATGTTTGGAACTATATACAGTAATTGAGGTACACTTAAACACAGCTATCATCACTATGAGGCAGATTAAAGAGGTTATTGGATCGTTCCACCAATTTCGGTGACTTTTAAGAAGTGTGACATGGTCCCCCAAAAAAACTTTTGATTTCACCTAATTTTAACATTCTGTCATTAAGAGTACATGATCAACTTCATAAAAAACATGTTTTCCCATTTCAAGAGGTAAATAAATAAAAAATTACTACGGTTTGACCATAACAGGTTTGATGATTTTCATCTTAAATCAGCCATAAAACCCCTTGTGACAAGAGTAATCCAAGCTAACAATTCTAGGTAGAGAGAACATTATTGTAATGTTACCCGTAATGTCCAGTTTTCCGTTACTCAGGGGAACATTCTATATATAGTGTCTTCTGGAAGTATTCACACCCCTTACAGCCTGAATTTAAAATGTATTAAATGTAGATTTTGTGTCACTGGCCTACACGCAATACCCCAAATGTTCCTAAACATGCATCCTGTTTGCGACAAGGCACTAAATGAATACTGCAAAAAGAATGTGCCAAAGCAATTAACTTTTTCTCCTGAATAGAAAGTGCTTTGTTTGGGGCAAATTCAACATAACACATTACTGAGTAGCACTATTTTCAAACATAGTGGTGGCTCCATCATGTTATGGGTATGTTTGTAATCATTAAGGTCTGGGGAGTTTTTCAGGATAAAAGAGAAACGGAATGGAGCTAAGTATAGACAAAATCACAGAGAAAAACCTGCTTCAGTCTGCTTTCCATCAGACACTGGGAGATTAAATCACCTTTCAGCAGGACAATAACCTAGAACACAAGGATCAAATGTACACTGGTGTTGCTTACCAAGAAGACTATAAGTGTTTCTGAGTGGTCGAGTGAAAATCTATGGCAAGACCTGAAAATGGTTGTCTAGCAATGATCAACAACCAATTTGAGAGAGTTTCCTGAATTTTGAAAATAATAATGGGCAAATGTTGCACAATCCAGGTGTGGAAAGCTCTTAGAGACTCACCCAGAAAGACTCACAGCTATAAATCACTGTCAAGGTGGTTATATTGACTCAGGGGTGTGAATACTTATGTAAATTAGCTATTTCTGTATTTCATTTTCAATACATTTGCAAAAATGTCTAAAAACGTGTTTTGACTTTGTCATTATTAGGTATTGTGTGTAAAGGTATTGTTTGATTTAACAAAATGTGGAATAAGTCGAGGGATATGAATACTTTCTGAAGGCACTGTATGTCAAAGTGTGTCAAATATGTATGTTTATAAACAATTTACATTAAATGCATTATTTGTGTAAACAAAGGGCAGTGAATGGATCAGTGGTTCACCAATCAGACCATTGATGTGCTCGGCCACAGCAACAAGGGGGTGATGTGTAATGATGAAACAAGAAAGTTTCTTTGGAACCATCAGGCAACACAGGAATGTTCATGCAATGTTCCCACAAAACGTGTCTCGAACATTCATATATTATATTCTGAGAACATGGCACCCATGTTTTGTGTATGTTTGGTGGAACATTGATGGAATATTCTCCTAACCCTTAGAAAACTTATGAAACATTAATATTGAATATTCTGAGAACACTGTAATCATGGTTCTGGGTAAGTTATGTTTGACATGAAGGGAATGGTCTCCTGGAAACTGCCTATCTGTGCCTATCTGTGCGTAACAGGGTTGACGTGTTATGCTCGACCCGCTCAGTTTTCCACCACAAAACACCGGCAAATGGCCAAATAGAGCCAACTCAACCGGCTTTTCCACTTTGATTTGACTATTAGATGTTCAATGATTCTTCTGAAAAAAAGACGTTTTTTCAAGGATAAGTTTCACGTGACAGGTTTGTCCTTAAAATGAGGGACAGACATCAATGAATCTCTAATCACATGAAATACATAACACTCTTCAGAAATGACTGTCGAAGCAACAAAAGCACGAGAGCTTTACAATGATGATGACAACTTGAAGAAATGTTGGGGTTAAGTGGGTTAAAATCTTTCTAGAAGTCACAGAGGGTGCACTGAGGGTACACAGAGGGTGCACAGAGGGACATTCTAAAATGTTGAATTTTGACACTTCGGCAAGTTTTCATTCATATTAAAAACCTGATTGATTGAATTTTCCATGTGGTCTATATATATATATATATATATATATACACTGCTCAAAAAAATTAAGGGAACACTAAAATAACACATCCTAGATCTGAATGAATGAAATATTCTTATTAAATACTTTTTTCTTTACATAGTTGAATGTGCTGACAACAAAATCACACAAAAATGATCAATGGATATCAAATTTATCAACCCTTGGAGGTCTGGATTTGGAGTCACATTCAAAATTAAAGTGGAAAACCACACTACAGGCTGATCCAACTTTGATGTAATGTCATTAAACAAGTCAAAATGAGGCTCAGTAGTGTGTGTGGCCTCCAAGTGCCTGTATGACCTCCCTACAACGCCTGGGCATGCTCCTGATGAGGTGGCGGATGGTCTCCTGAGCGATCTCCTCCCAGACCTGGACTAAAGCATCCGCCAACTGCTGGACAGTCTGTGGTGCAACGTGGCGTTGGTGGATGGAGCGAGACATGATGTCCCAGATGTGCTCAATTGGATTCAGGTCTGGGGAACGAGCGGGCCAGTCCATAGCATCAATGCCTTCCTCTTGCAGGAACTGCTGACACACTCCAGCCACATGAGGTCTAGCATTGTCTTGCATTAGGAGGAATCCAGGGCCAACCGCACCAACATATGGTCTCACAAGCGGTCTGAGGATTTAATCTCGGTACCTAATGGCAGTCAGGCTACCTCTAGCGAGCACATGGAGGGCTGTGCGGCCCCCCAAAGAAATGCCACCCCACACCATGACTGACCCACCGCTAAACCGGTCATGCTGGAGGATGTTGCAGGCAGCAGAACGTTCTCCACGGCGTCTCCAGACTCTGTCACGTCTGTCACATGTGCTCAGTGTGAACCTGCTTTCATCTGTGAAGAGCACAGGGCGCCAGTGGCGAATTTGCCAATCTTGGTGTTCTCTGGCAAATGCCAAACGTCCTGCACAGTGTTTGGCTGTAAGCACAACCTCCACCTGTGGACGTCGAGCCCTCATACCACCCTCATGGAGTCTGTTTCTGACCGTTTGAGCAGACACATGCACATTTGTGGCCTGCTGGAGGTCATTTTGCAGGGCTCTGGCAGTGCTCCTCCTGCTCCTCCTTGCACAAAGGCGGAGTTAGCGGTCCTGCTGCTGGGTTGTTGCCCTTCTACGGCCTCCTCCACGTCTCCTGATGTACTGGCCTGTCTCCTGGTAGCGCCTCCATGCTCTGGACACTACGCTGACAGACACAGCAAACCTTGTTGGCACAGCTCGCATTGATGTGCCATCCTGGATGAGCTGCACTACCTGAGCCACTTGTGTGGGTTGTAGACTCCGTCTCATGCTACCACTAGAGTGAAAGCACCGCCAACATTCAAAAATGACCAAAACATCAGCCAGGAAGCATAGGAACTGAGAAGTGGTCTGTGGTCACCACCTGCAGAACCACTCCTTTATTGGGGCTAATTGCCTATAATTTCCACCTGTTGTCTATTCCATTTGCACAACAGCATGTGCAATTTATTGTCAATCAGTGTTGCTTCCTAAGTGGACAGTTTGATTTCACAGAAGTGTGATTGACTTGGAGTTACATTTTGTTGTTTAAGTGTTCCCTTTATTTATATATATATATATATATATACAGTGCCTTGCGAAAGTATTCGGCCCCCTTGAACTTTGCGACCTTTTGCCACATTTCAAGCTTCAAACATAAAGATATAAAACTGTATTTTTTTGTGAAGAATCAACAACAAGTGGGACACAATCATGAAGTGGAACGACATTTATTGATTATTCAAATCGAAAACGGAATAATTGGGCATGAAAAAATTCTTCAGCCCCCTTAAATTAATACTTTGTAGCGCCACCTTTTGCTGCGATTACAGCTGTAAGTCGCTTGGGGTATGTCTCTATCAGTTTTGCACATCGAGAGACTGAAATGTTTTCCCATTCCTCCTTGCAAAACAACTCGAGCTCAGTGAGGTTGGATGGAGAGCATTTATGAACAGCAGTTTTCAGTTCTTTCCACAGATTCTCGATTGGATTCAGGTCTGGACTTTGACTTGGCCATTCTAACACCTGGATATGTTTATTTTTGAACCATTCCATTGTAGATTTTGCTTTATGTTTTGGATCATTGTCTTGTTGGAAGACAAATCTCCGTCCCAGTCTCAGGTCTTTTGCAGACTCCATCAGGTTTTCTTCCAGAATGGTCCTGTATTTGGCTCCATCCATCTTCCCATCAATTTTAACCATCTTCCCTGTCCCTGCTGAAGAAAAGCAGGCCCAAACCATGATGCTGCCACCACCATGTTTGACAGTGGGGATGGTGTGTTCAGGGTGATGAGCTGTGTTGCTTTTACGCCAAACATAACGTTTTGCATTGTTGCCAGATGCATTTGGTTTCATCTGACCAGAGCACCTTCTTCCACATGTTTGGTGTGTCTCCCAGGTGGCTTGTGGCAAACTTTAAACAACACTTTTTATGGATATCTTTAAGAAATGGCTTTCTTCTTGCCACTCTTCCATAAAGGCCAGTTTTGTGCAATATACGACTGATTGTTGTCCTATGGACAGAGTCTCCCACCTCAGCTGTAGATCTCTGCAGTTCATCCAGAGTGATCATGGGCCTCTTGGCTGCATCTCTGATCAGTCTTCTCCTTGTATGAGCTGAAAGTTTAGAGGGACGGCCAGGTCTTGGTAGATTTGCAGTGGTCTGATACTCCTTCCATTTCAATATTATCGCTTGCACAGTGCTCCTTGGGATGTTTAAAGCTTGGGAAATCTTTTTGTATCCAAATCCGGCTTTAAACTTCTTCACAACAGTATATCGGACCTGCCTGGTGTGTTCCTTGTTATTCATGATGCTCTCTGCGCTTTTAACGGACCTCTGAGACTATCACAGTGCAGGTGCATTTATACGGAGACTTGATTACACACAGGTGGATTGTATTTATCATCATTAGTCATTTAGGTCAACATTGGATCATTCAGAGATCCTCACTGAACTTCTGGAGAGAGTTTGCTGCACTGAAAGTAAAGGGGCTGAATAATTTTGCACGCCCAATTTTTCAGTTTTTGATTTGTTAAAAAAGTTTGAAATATCCAATCAATGTCGTTCCACTTCATGATTGTGTCCCACTTGTTGTTGATTCTTCACAAAAAAATACAGTTTTATATCTTTATGTTTGAAGCCTGAAATGTGGCAAAAGGTCGTAAAGTTCAAGGGGGCTGAATACTTTCGCAAGGTACTGTAAATCAATCTGATACATTCAATTCCTTATTAAGAATATTACACTACTCTCGTGGATGTATTGTGATGCTTTTTATTAATGCAGGGTTGACCAATATCCTGGGCACATCTCTGTGGATTGGACTGAATAGCCTAGACTTTGAGGCTGGATGGCAGTGGAGCAATGGAAACCCATTCAGATATTTAAACTGGGCCCCAGGTGAGTGCAACTGCATGCAACACATCATATTATACATTACAGCCTAGGGAACAACTGAGGTTGTCCAAGTATGTTATGACTTACAATGATGCAGGAAGACAATTAATAAACACATGGGTCAATATTTCCAAAAGGACATCCATCAACTGAACCCGGGCTCAGCTGTGCAACCCTGAATGCTGGCAAGGCCTCGAAATGGGAGACCAATGAATGTTCCAAGAAGCTGGGATATATCTGTCGCAAAGGAAACTCCACTACTCTGGCCTCTGCCCCTATAGGTAAGAGTTGAATCATACAGTACATAACAGTCATGACCTACACACAATTTTTGACTTAGTTCAAATGCCATGCAACACAAGGTTAACAACACCAGGTCAGGTTGTGTAGGGTAGGGTAAACTGAACATTTATATATTAGTGCCCAATTTCACTAAGTGTCTCAGAGTAGGAGTGCTGAACTAGTGTCAGTTTAGCTTTTTAGATTATAATGAATAAGGTTACATGGACAGGGCGGGCTGATACTAGATCAGCACTCTCACCCCAAGATGCATTATGAATATGGACCCAGAGGTTGTTTTGGGTCAAACAGATAAAACATTACAGTCTACCACTTTCTGGACATTCTACCTTCTCTCTGACTATTGAACTTTGACCCCCCTCAGTAGGAAAAGATCAGCCCACCTTCTGCACCAGTCACTGGATTCCCTATGCAGGCCACTGCTACTACCTACAACGTACCAAGAAGATGTGGAGGGATGCCCTGGCCGCCTGCCACAAAGATGGAGGGGACCTGGCCAGCATCCACAACATAGAAGAACAAAGCTTCATCATCTCTCAGACAGGATATAGTGAGTCCACTATCCATGTTGTAGCTACAATTACCTCTATATCTGATAGATCTGTTATGCACTACAATGATCTTTCTCGTGGGTTGTCATTTCTATCAGTTTTGAAAACCATTCTGAGATGTGTCCCAATAAAAGTCTGGGTATTTGGATTGACAAAGAGTTCATGTTTAAAAAGCATTCGGATGAGCTAGTTAAAAAGGTATTTAAAAAAAATAGATCTGGCTTCTCCCTAAATAGCAGGCAGCAGATTGTACCGTCAATATTCCTGCCCGCTCTTGACTATGGTGACACCATTTACCAGATTCCAGAAGCCACTAGTCTTAAACGTTTGGATGCCATCTACCATAATTTCCTTCACTTTATCACAGGTGACAATTTTAATACTCACCACTGCATCCTCTATCAAAACATTGGCTGGTTCTCATTGAAGTCCTGTAGATCACTTCATTACTCCCTTTTTATTTACAACGTTCCACTACACAAGCTTCTAATTTACCTAACTTTGTCGCTAAGGTATAAAAGAATAGGCGACCAAACCCATCACAGTGTTGTTGAAATCTTGAGGCCTCTAAGATCTCTACCTATTTTGGTAAATCCTCCTTTAGCTTTAGTGCCCCCCATTGTTGGAATAACCTGCAAAATTCCTTGCATCTTGATTTCCTGGTGCCGTTAAAGCAGTTTAGGATGCTGGTGTTAAATTCATTCATTGTGAATTGCAGTTGTTTTTATTGATGTAATGGTTCATTTGTTGAAATGGTAGTATTGTAACTGTACCTTGTCGACTTTTTATTTGTCTTGTTTTCTTTGGAATGTTCATTTTCTTCATTGTGAAAATGTTTGTACTCAGGGCATGATTGTGAATGAGACCCTGGTCTAAATTGGGCCTCCATGAATAAATAATAATAATGCCACCTCAGTCAATTTGATCAGCCAAAGGCAACGATAAGTATATCAGGTGTTTATCACTGTCTTCCTGGCTCTGACTCTTAATGTCCTTCTGCTTGACTTCAGCGGCCACAGATGAGCTGTGGATCGGCCTGAACGACCAAAGGAACGCGCTGCTGTTTGAGTGGACCGACCGATCCCATGTGACATTCAGCCACTGGCAGACAGGGGAGCCCTCCCATGGTGCCAACCTCCAGGAGGACTGTGTCCTGATCAGAGGAAAGGTAACATTCACATTGGTCCCTCAATGGACAGACTAGGTTCATGCTAATGCTAACACTAATGCTAGCTAAATGCTTACACCACAGATTTTGTATAACTAACCTTAACACTCGCTATATGCTAGTGCTAGGTAAATGCTGACGCTAGATAAATGCGAACACTAGCTGAATGCTACGGCTAACAATGGCAATGATGACAACGTTTAACATTGGTGTCAACGCAGTAATAAATGTGGTATTGTGACAATGTGGACTCCATATTCTCTCACAGGATGGGAAGTGGGCTGATAATTTGTGTGAGAAGACCTACGGGTACATGTGTAAGAAAAAGGCCTCCACCAAACCGGTGGCAGGTGCCCCAGAGGAAGATAGTCCAGGATGTAAGCTGGTGAGTGAGGTCATTTCCTGTTTGTTGAAAGGGAGAGTACAGTAACTAATGAATACAGAATTATATCACATGAAATGGAAGCTTGAAAAAGATTCTAGATAAGGACTAGAATGGTGTCATCTTGACTGACAAAGATCCACCAGTAGGAGGATAATTGTTTCTGTATTTTTGTCATCAAGGGCTGGATCCGGTATGGTTCTTACTGCTACAACGTTGGATCAGAAACCAAAACATTTGATGAGGCCAAGCAGACCTGCCAGCGGAGTGACTCAATCCTGGTGGAAGTGGCTGACAGGTACGGTATCACATCATGACCATTTTATAAGGATAAGTTATATTTGACTCACTTATTTGAGTCACATCCTGGACAAGATAATAGCAATAAGTTGTCAGATAACAGATTTAATGTGTGTGTGTTTGTTGGTTTGTAGGTATGAAAATGCCTTCCTGGTCAGTTTGGTGGGTTTGAGGCCGGAGAAGTACTTCTGGAGTGGACTTTCCAACATGGCGGATATAGACACGTTCAAGTGGACTACCAGTTCGGAGGTCAAGTTCACCCACTTCAACGTGGGCATGCCAGGTACAGTGTCCTTTTACCACAATGGTGATTGATTGTAGCAACTGATGATCGATTGTAGCATGAACTGTCATTGCTATGATGACTGCGGTATTAGAGGACTACTTTCTCCCACACCTTAACTGCCTGGCAAATGTCAGAACTAAATGAAACTATTAAGTTTTCTCTCGCCTTTCTGTGTGTTTGAAAAAAGACAGAAAACAAGGCTGTGTAGCTATGACAACTGGAATGTTTGCGGGACTATGGGATGTAGTCAGCTGCAGCAACAAGGAGAAGTACATCTGTAAGAAAATGGCGGAGGGCGTCACATCAACAATGGCCCCTCCCACCACCCCGGCACTGAGCTGTCCTTCTGGGTGGTCACCTGTTGCTAAAAGAAATATCTGTTACAAGGTACAGTTGGGGAACATTTGATTTGATTTGATTTGATTTTGATTTGATTTGTAACAAACACTTTGATTAGTCAATTGAAGTGAAGTTTTTTTAATATTAATAATTTAATCAACGAGCATGAATTCATTGATAATCCTTAATTAGAATAATTAATTAATAATTCATCAATAATAATTTTCTCTCCCCTCAATAAGCTTCACAGAAAAGAGACTGAAAACAAGAAGTCATGGTCAGAGTCGCGGGAATTCTGCAAGGCCATTGGTGGTGATCTGATGAGCATTCACAGTGCCACAGACCTGAACGGCTCTCCGTAAGTTATCCTCATAACTGTCTCTGTTGCCATGAGTATCAGTCAAAACCAGTGTGGTCCTATTAACCACGGTCTGTGGTTGAAGTCAAAATCAGCACGGTTGTAATAACCACTGTTTATGGTTGAAATTAACACGGTCATAATAACCACTGTCTATGGTTGAAAACCACAAAGTCATAATAACCACTATTTGTGGTTGAAAACCACACAGTCATAAAAACCACTGTCTGTGGTTGAAAACCACACAGTCAGAATAACCACTGTCTGTGGTTGAAAACCACACAGTCATAAAAACCACTGTCTGTGGTTTCCATTCTCTCTGTTCAGGTATCATTCCTCTGATGCAGCCTGGATCGGCCTCAGCAATCTGGATCCTTCTGCAGGTTTCGTCTGGGCTGACGGATCAGCAGTGAGTAGCCTGCCACCTCATCTTTACTGTGATATTCCTTCTCCTTACAAGTAGTTTATTACTCACTACTCTTGTTTCAATCTTTGATTTGCAGTCATTGTATTTAATGGGAATGAAAGTACATACAGTACTATGGTGTCCATATAAGGACAGCCTCAGCCTGAGGCTAATATGGACACCATACAATGCTACTGTGTAACATTATTCCAATGTTGTTCTCCAGTTCAGCTATGAGAATTGGGGATTTGGAGAACCAAACAACTACAACGAAAACGAAAAATGCGCAGAGGTCCAGTTTTACTACGGACGCCACTGGAATGATCGACACTGTGATGCCTACAATGACTGGATTTGCGAGATTCGCAAAGGTACAGTAGACCATATCTGCTGGAGCACTGACTTCACCAGCCACTGGGCACAGACGTCAATTCAAGATCTGTTCCACGTTGGTTCAACGTTTAAACAACATTGATTCAACCAGTGTGTGTGCCCAATGGGCATGCAGTTCATGTCAGTCATGAAACTATTGATGAACATAGAATTTTGACCCTCAACCTTGCAGATGTGCTCACCCAAACTTTTTTTGGTATCCACAGGGGTTACCCCAAAGCCCCATCCCACTCAAGTTGAGCCAGGTAATGCATAGGATCTTAGGAATATGTCCAGTTTCCTGTTTCTCATTCCTCCACTTCCTGTCTCCACTTCCTCCTTCTCACTATCCCTGCTCTCCTTCAAGCTCTTGGCCTTTCCCTTAAGTTAAATGAATCACTGCACATAATGTATAGCACACCTTCTTCTATCATTTAGTTTGCGAAGCATAGTTCAACACAAACACTAAGAGAAAATGTACTCTGTGAAAATGTACTATTAAAAATGCCTAACAGGAAATGTACTCCTTTTTTACATGCCTTTTCAGTGTACAACACTACAAAGGACGGCTGGATTGAGTACAACGACACTCAGTATTTCTTCAACACTGAGAATCTCCCCATGGACGAGGCGAGAGAATTCTGTAAAAAGAACTTTGGTGATCTGGTGGTCATTACTGCAGAGAGCGAGAGGAAGTTTATATGGAAACAGGTAGACACTTCTATACTGAACAAAAATATAAATGCAACATGAAAAAATGTCAGTTCATATACAGTACCAGTCAAATGTTTGGACACACTTTTTATTTATTTTTTCTATTTTCTACATAATAGAATAATAGTATACACATCACTACTATGAAATAACACATATGGAATCATGTAGTAACCAAAAAAGTGTTAAACAAATCCAAATATATTTTATATTTGAGATTCTTTAAAGTAGCCACCCTTTGCCTTGATGACAGCTTTGCACACTCTTGGCATTCTCTCAACCAGCTTCATGAGGTAGTCACCTGGAATGCATTTCAATTAACAGGTGAGCCCTGTTACAAGTTCGTTTGTGTAATTTCTTTCCTTCTAAATGCATTTGAGCTAATCAGTTGTGTTGTGACAAGATGGGGTGGTGTACTACATGATTCCATATGTGTTATTTCATAGTTTTGATGTCTTCACTACAATGTAGAAAATAGTACAAATAAAGAAAAACACTTGAATGAGTAGCTGTGTCCAAACTTGACTGATACTGTAAGTAAATCAGTCAATTTAAATAAATAAAGTAGGCCCTCATCTATGGATTTCACATCACTGGGAATACTGATTTGCATCTATTGGTCACAGATACCTTGAAAAAAATGTAGGGGCGTGGATCAGAAAACCAGTCAGTATCTGGTGTGCACACCATTTGCCTCATGCAGCATGACACATTTCCTTCACATAGAGGTGATCAGGCTGGTGATTGTGGCCTGTGGAATGTTGTCTGACTCCTCTTCAATGGCTGTGCGAAGTTGCTGGATATTGGCAAGAACTGGAACTGGCTGTTGAACAAGTTGATCCAGAGCATCCCAAACATGCTCAAATGGTGACATAACTGGTGAGTATGTAGGCCATGGAAGAACTGGGACTTTTTCAGCTTCCAGGAATTGTGTACAGATCCTTGCAACATTGGGCCTTGCATTATCATGCTGAAACATGAGGTGATAGTGGTGAATGAATGGCACAACAATGGAACTCATCATGGTCTATAAAATGCAATTGTGTTCGTTGTCAGTAGCTTATGCCTGCCCATACCATAATAACCCCGCCGCCACCATGGTGCACTCTCTTCACATCGTTGACATCAGCAAGCCGCTCACCCACAAGACGCCACACAAGTGGTCTGCAGTTGTGAGGCCGGTTGGACGTCATTCTCTAAAATGACATCGGAGGCGGCATATGATAGAGAAATTAACATTCCATCCTCTGGAAAAAGCTCTGGTGAACATTCCTGCAGTCAGCATGCTAATTGCACGTTCCCTCAAAACTTGAGACATCTGTGGCATTGGGTTGTATGACAAAACTGCACATTTTAGAGTGGCCTTTCCTTGTCCCCACCACAAGGTGCACCTGTATAATGATCACACTGTTTAATCAGCTTCTTGATATGCCACACCTACCTGGTGGATGGATTATCTTGACAAAGGAGAAATGCTCACTAACAGGGATGTAAACAAACGTGTGCACTAAAATTGAGAGAAATACGTTTTTTTGTGCGTTATTGAACATTTCAGAGATCTTTTATTTCAGCTCATGAAACATGAGACCAAAACTTTACACGTTGTGTTTATATTTGTGTATATGCAGTCCTGTGACGTCCAAAAAGCTTTGGTTCTTGGGATCTGATAAAGAGAGGATTTTACACTATGACAGGATGACAACAAGTGTCACTGAAATGTTCAATGTTCAATCTAGAAATGGTTGTTTCCTCAAAGAGTTGCAACTTTTTTCCAGATATCTAGAGGATCCGAGGGACAATATTACATTGGAATGACCGTTGGTTTGGATAAGTCTTTTAGGTATGTAAAATGACTGTTGACTGTTCCCTGGACATTTAAAACAACCTGAAGTCCTACCACCTCTTTTCAGAGATATTTGTGCATGAGCATGTTTTGTTTGTCACAGTCCAGTGAACATGCCTGAAATCTGTGCTTCTCTGCCGAGTGGAGAAACGTGTGCTTTCAAGGTGTGTAGTTGATTGAATAGATGCTCACAGTTCAGACTGGGTTTGTGTACTGTATGTTTCAGCTGGTTGGATGGGTCTCCTGTTGTGTTTACCGCGTGGGATCAAAACGAACCCAACTTTGCCAACAACGATGAGAACTGTGTGACGATATACAAGAGTATGGGTACGTCTAATTCCAGAGGGATTTAGCAGTTATGCTCTCGTTACTGTGTTGTTATACTGCAACATCCATGGGACTTTCTCTAACATTCAGGGAACGCTCCCAGGATGTAATTTTGTAAGCTGGGTCTATATCGGGTTGTGTCTCTTTGTTTCTCTGCATCTCTAGGGTACTGGAATGATATCAACTGTGGAGTAGAGCTGGCCTCCATTTGTAAAAGAACCACCAGTTTCATTAACACGACCATGGCCCCCACCACTGTACCCAGGGGAGGTTGTGTCCCAGAATGGATTGCTTTCCAGGGGAAGGTAACTGCTACACTACTACAGTACCACCACCACATACTATAAAATCATACAAGGACATCCTTCTGTAGTCTACATACACCTGCATGGTACACCAGCAGAGAGAACCTCACACAAACTACTTTCCTTATCATGTGATGACCCAATGTGATGCTGACCTGTGTGTGGAGAGTCATTGTCTACATCCCAAATGGCACCCTATTCCCTTTATAGTGCAATACTTTTGACCAGAGCCCATGCACTATAGAATCGATTTTGTTTGCTGTAGTAGCGCGTTCCAACACACAGCGTGTTGATGCATCATGTTTCCACAGTGCTACAAATTCATTGGAGACAGTGATAAGAAGCCATGGCAGGAGGCCAGGACCTACTGCATCAACCAGGGAGGGAACCTGGCCTCTGTCCTCAGCGAGAAAGAGCAAGGTGGGTGAGGAGGCCATCCTTCTAGAGGCTAGAGCTTTGGGTAACCGAAAGGTTGCTCGATCGAATCCCCGAGCTGACAAGATACAAATCTGTTGTTTGCCCCTGAACAAGGCAGTTAACCCACTGTTCCTAGGCCATCATTGTAAATAGGAATTTGTTCTTAACTAACTTGTCAAGTAAAATAAAGTTTAAATAAATAAAAGTGTACACCTCACCGCCAAATCTACCTGAGACAATGGCATTGCCCAAGGTAGAATGAAATAGAATGAACATTGAAATTCTAAAAAGTAATTTAGCATAAAACCATGCTATTAAAATTCTGTCAAATGTTATGTGTTCAATTATATTGAGGATTTGTGCAATTATAAGCATGCAACAAGAAATCTTATAGACATTGGTTAAAAAGTGCCAAATAATTGAAATGCTAACCAATGGAACAGGGGTTGATAATCCTTTGCATGTAAACAGTATATATGGATTCACTTGTTGACTCTTCATTGTTCTGACTGGTCTTCCTCCCAGCATTCCTTACCACCCAGATGCTTGGGAATCCTCAGGACATTTGGATAGGTCTGAACGACGTCAACTCGGAGATGCGCTTCCTATGGACGGAGGGGAGAGGGGTTTCCTATACCAACTGGGCAAAAGGGCATCCAATGTCAGTGCCAGACGGACGATATTCATTTATGGAAGAGGTACAAGACTTACAGTAAAAATAACTGTTTGCTGAACACAGATTAAGTGACTTCCTGGAAACAGATTAAAAATGGTTCTGAATAGAGAATCCCCCTTGAAAGTAGGTAGACTAAAATCTACTTTCAAGGAAGATTCTTTATTGAGAATGATTTTTAATCCAGAACTGCGCCTTCAATCTGGGTTTGAGAACCTTTACATGTTAGGCTTTGGGATTTTGATTGACTTATTGTCAATAAATCCAAATGCAAAACAGCCTTAACCAGTCAAATGAGAATTCTGAAGAGGGGATCTAACCTTTTCATCTCCTTCCCAATCTCTCTTCCAGGTGTTTGACTGTGTGGTTCTGGTGGGCAGCTCTCAAAAACAGGCAGGAATGTGGAAGGTCGAGGACTGCTTACTATCCCGTGGTTTCATCTGCAAAAGGAATATTGGTGAGAAGAAGCCATAGTTCAGTGAGGCTGCTCTAGGTTTGAAAAATTCCAGTAACTTTCTCACAATCTCCAGGTTTTCCAGAAATCCGTGAATCCTCCAAGCAGCATTTTATTTTTTATGTATTTTTTATTTCACCTTTATTTAACCAGGTAGGCTAGTTGAGAACACCTTTATTTAACCAGGTAGGCTAGTTGAGAACACCTTTATTTAACCAGGTAGGCTAGTTGAGAACACCTTTATTTAACCAGGTAGGCTAGTTGAGAACACCTTTATTTAACCAGGTAGGCTAGTTGAGAACAAGTTCTCATTTGCAACTGCGACCTGGCCAAGATAAAGCAAAGCAGTGTGAACAGACAACAACACAGAGTTACACATGGAGTAAACAATTAACAAGTCAATAACACAGTAGAAAAAAAATTGATTCTATATACATTGTGTGCAAAAGGCATGAGGAGGTAGGCGAATAATTACAATTTTGCAGATTAACACTGGAGTGATAAATGATCAGATGGTCATGTACAGGTAGAGATATTGGTGTGCAAAAGAGCAGAAAAGTAAATAAATATAAACATTATGGGGAAGAGGTAAAATTGGGTGGGCTATTTACCGATAGACTATGTACAGCTGCAGCGATCGGTTAGCTTCTCAGATAGCAGATGTTTGAAGTTGGTGAGGGAGATAAAAGTCTCCAACTTCAGCAAATTTTGCAATTCGTTCCAGTCACAGGCAGCAGAGAACTGGAACGAAAGGCGGCCAAATGAGGTGTTGGCTTTAGGGATGATCAGTGAGATACACCTGCTGGAGCGCGTGCTACGAGTGGGTGTTGCCATCGTGACCAGTGAACTGAGATAAGGCGGAGCTTTACCTAGCATGGACTTGTAGATGACCTGGAGCCTGGGTCTGGCGATGAATATGTAGCGAGGGCCAGCCGACTAGAGCATACAGGTCGCAGTGGTGGGTGGTATAAGGTGCTTTAGTAACAAAACGGATGGCACTGTGATAAACTGCATCCAGTTTGCTGAGTAGAGTGTTGGAAGCAATTTTGTAGATGACATCGCCGAAGTCGAGGATCGGTAGGATAGTCAGTTTTACTAGGGTAAGTTTGGCGGCGTGAGTGAAGGAGGCTTTGTTGCGGAATAGAAAGCCGACTCTAGATTTGATTTTAGATTGGAGATGTTTGATATGAGTCTGGAAGGAGAGTTTACAGTCTAGCCAGACACCTAGGTACTTATAGATGTCCACATATTCTAGGTCGGAACCATCCAGGGTGGTGATGCTAGTCGGGCGTGCGGGTGCAGGCAGCGAACGGTTGAAAAGCATGCATTTGGTTTTACTAGCGTTTAAGAGCAGATGGAGGCCACGGAAGGAGTGTTGTATGGCATTGAAGCTCGTTTGGAGGTTAGATAGCACAGTGTCCAAGGACGGGCTGGAAGTACACAGAAGGGTGTCGTCTGCGTAGAGGTGGATCAGGGAATCGCCCGCAGCAAGAGCAACATCATTGATATATACAGAGAAAAGAGTCGGCCCGAGAATTGAACCCTGTGGCACTCCCATAGAGACTGCCAGAGGACCGGACAGCATATCTGGAGAACCTGCCAGTTTTTGGCAAGTTATCGATAACCCTAGTTGAGGCTGTTCAATTCCAATTATTTGGTATGTGGTCCAAATAGAGTAACCCTCTTTAGGTTCCCCTCCAACAAGTCTCCTTTGGTTTCAGATTCTCAGATTGTGGTCCCTGCCACCACAGAGTCAACGAAGACGTTCTACAAGCTGGGAAATGACTCCTTCAAACTGGTGGTCCAGAAGATGAACTGGGACGAGGCCCGGAGGCAATGTAAAGCAAACGATGCAGAGTTGGCTAGCATCCTGAACCCCATCACCCAGGCCTTCATCACAATGCAGAGAAACAAATACCATGAGCCCATGTGGATCGGCCTCAACAACAACTTGGTAAAAGTCTTTACTATTGACATTGCTCTATGCCAATCATTTGGGTTACAGAGACTAAATATTCTAGACAATATGTTGATCAGACTAACTATAAATATGGAGATTTGTGATCTTCAATTTCCTCTTTACAAGGCCCAGTAGTTAAAAAATGACCTAACTTGTTGGACTCTGGCTTTGGTTTAAGAGCTAGTGCAGCTCCAAAGAGGACTTAGCATTGATATGATCTCCCACTGTTATCCATTGGATCTCCTACTCTGACGTGTTCATTTCAGAAACCAAAGTGATTTTGTGTTTGAAAAGCTGCAAGCTTTCAGCTGGACCTTGCTCCCATTGTGTGTTGTCTTTGTCTCTGTCTCTCAGACTGAAGGGCGTTTTAAGTGGGTGGATAACTGGCCTCTATCTTACACCAAATGGGGCGAAGATGAGCCAAAGAACAATATGGCCTGTGTTTACATGGATACGGACGCCAAGTGGAAGACAGGCGACTGTAGTAACACCTACTCCTCACTGTGCAAGAGATCACCAGGTCAGACAAGGCCTTTACTCCATTTACCCACAAAGTCTGTGTTTAATGCTTGATCAATCCAAAAGTGTGTCTTTAAAAATGTTGTATGCAGTAATGTATCAGTTGTGCCGACATTGACCATATACATCTCATGTACATCAACTTCAGTATGTGAACTTCTCTGGCCTCTTTTAAAGACATAGCCCCCAGCCAGCCCCCTCAGCTCCCTGGCAACTGCCCCGAGCCCAAGAAACGCAAGACGTGGGTTCCCTTCAGGGGTTACTGCTACGCCTTCCTCAACTCTGTGGTGGACAACTGGGCCCACGCCACTGTGGAATGTCTCCGAATGGGTACACACTTCTTCTCCTTCACACCAACTGTCATTCAGACCACAATTGTTGTGTCCCAAACGGCATACTATTCCATGGTCAAAAAGTAGTACACTATACATAGGAACTGGGGTGCTATTTGGGACATACCCAATGTTTTAATTGAATGTAGAGCACATGAACTCATTAATTGAATGCAAGAAATTCAAAGTGATTGATGGTGATGATGAATACGGGTAGTACGTTTCTCTGACAACAGGAGCATCCCTGGTGAGTGTCGAGGATCCATTGGAGGCCAGATTCATCCAGGAGAACCTTGAGCTACTGCAGGATGGATCCAAGTCATTCTGGATTGGCATGCACAAAAGCCACGAAGGTCAGTACCTATGGTTATAAAATTCTGCGAAATTTCCCAAAATTTCCAACCAGGATTTCTGGAAAATAAAGGAATTCTTGAAAAATTACCGGAATTTTGAAACCCTATCAGTGAATTTTACTGACAACCCATAACATTGAGGCCGCTGGCTCAAAAAGCCTTTTCCCTCGAATATAAAACATGTTTAACTAGCAACATCAGCTAAAATGAACAAATGGCAAGTACAGTACCTACCCATCTCTTGCAATTCTAAGATTATGTCCCATTTACACAACCATGTTAATTGATTTATAGTTGTTCAATGACAATGAATCACCCATGTCAAAGGATATAGGTTTGACCCAATGTTCTTGTTCCAGGCGACTGGATGTGGATTGACAACAGTGTGGTGGACTATACCAACTGGAAACAAGGGATGCCAAAGAGTGAACAATGTGTGGAGATCCAGTCTGATAGTGGTCTGTGGAGCACTAACAGCTGCAACCGGTACAAGTCGTACATCTGCAAAACAGCCAAAGGTGAGTCGGACTCAGCTGATAGATTCAAGTATTTAAGATGGGATGATATCAGAGTCATTATTCAAGTCATCCTGTGTTTGTTTTATCAGCTTAGAATTGTCTTGCAATTATGTTTTGTGAACAACTTTATCTCTTTCTTTTGCAGTCATCACACCAACAGAGAAGCAACCAGTTGCTGGTGAGTGTCTCACAGCAGATATAATTGGTTAGCGTAAAGAATGATACATTTGATCAGTTTTGACAGTCAAATCAATGCTTTTCTTGCTCCAGGGCATAGTCCTGGGATCAGTTTCCCCTCACCCAATCCATAACCATTAGTGGAGAAAATGCAAAACTGATCCAAGATCAGCGTCTAGGGGCAACTTCACTCTACTCCACATGTCTGAACATTATATAGGGCCTAAAACCAATCCCACAATAATTTTGCCAATAACACTGTGACTTCCTTTCTTCTAGCTCCCCTAGTGGAGGAAGCTCCCCATGGTTATGCCGGCATCGCTGTGGCAGTCGTCTTGGTGATAATCACAGTGGTAGGACTCGGTGCCTTCCTACTCCGCAAACGGATACCTACCCCCGTCCTTGGAGAGTGTACTTTCGACAACACCTTGTACTTCAACAACCCCATCCGCCCAACAGCCACTGTGGACACCAAGGGCCTGGTGGCCAACATAGAGCAGAACGAAACAGCTTAGTTAGACAGGACACAAAGAACCACCAACAGGTGAAAACACTTTTGAGACAAGTTTTGATATGAAAAATACCCCAAAAGCATGCTGCTGGTGTTAAGGCCTACCCATTCTGAGATTGCAACTAAATCTGAAACCATTCACATACTATCTTTGTTAATTTTCTTGCTCTGTAAATAATGGGTGAAAATTATATGCACTTTGTGCATATCAGCATCAGGTGTCAAGGATACAGTCCAGATGTACAGCTAAGATTGCATATGCAACCCTTGCACAAATTATAGAATCAACAACAGTAATTTTGTTTGGTTTAGAGGAGCCTTGTACAGATTTATTTGGTGTGTGAAACTAAAGTTCAAAATACAACCACTGTACTTTGCTTTGTTTTTGCCAAGTTATATTGTAAATATATGCTCAAAGAGAGAGAAATAAAGTTTTGAAACAAATGTCTTTGACCTTATACTCTTACTCACACTTCTCACACATTGCATGCTAAATCAATACATACTGAATCCAGGCGCATTTAGAGGATTAATACAAAATGTTTGGAACTATATACAGTAATTGAGGTACACTTAAACACAGCTATCATCACTATGAGGCAGATTAAAGAGGTTATTGGATCGTTCCACCAATTTCGGTGACTTTTAAGAAGTGTGACATGGTCCCCCAAAAAAACTTTTGATTTCACCTAATTTTAACATTCTGTCATTAAGAGTACATGATCAACTTCATAAAAAACATGTTTTCCCATTTCAAGAGGTAAATAAATAAAAAATTACTACGGTTTGACCATAACAGGTTTGATGATTTTCATCTTAAATCAGCCATAAAACCCCTTGTGACAAGAGTAATCCAAGCTAACAATTCTAGGTAGAGAGAACATTATTGTAATGTTACCCGTAATGTCCAGTTTTCCGTTACTCAGGGGAACATTCTATATATAGTGTCTTCTGGAAGTATTCACACCCCTTACAGCCTGAATTTAAAATGTATTAAATGTAGATTTTGTGTCACTGGCCTACACGCAATACCCCAAATGTTCCTAAACATGCATCCTGTTTGCGACAAGGCACTAAATGAATACTGCAAAAAGAATGTGCCAAAGCAATTAACTTTTTCTCCTGAATAGAAAGTGCTTTGTTTGGGGCAAATTCAACATAACACATTACTGAGTAGCACTATTTTCAAACATAGTGGTGGCTCCATCATGTTATGGGTATGTTTGTAATCATTAAGGTCTGGGGAGTTTTTCAGGATAAAAGAGAAACGGAATGGAGCTAAGTATAGACAAAATCACAGAGAAAAACCTGCTTCAGTCTGCTTTCCATCAGACACTGGGAGATTAAATCACCTTTCAGCAGGACAATAACCTAGAACACAAGGATCAAATGTACACTGGTGTTGCTTACCAAGAAGACTATAAGTGTTTCTGAGTGGTCGAGTGAAAATCTATGGCAAGACCTGAAAATGGTTGTCTAGCAATGATCAACAACCAATTTGAGAGAGTTTCCTGAATTTTGAAAATAATAATGGGCAAATGTTGCACAATCCAGGTGTGGAAAGCTCTTAGAGACTCACCCAGAAAGACTCACAGCTATAAATCACTGTCAAGGTGGTTATATTGACTCAGGGGTGTGAATACTTATGTAAATTAGCTATTTCTGTATTTCATTTTCAATACATTTGCAAAAATGTCTAAAAACGTGTTTTGACTTTGTCATTATTAGGTATTGTGTGTAAAGGTATTGTTTGATTTAACAAAATGTGGAATAAGTCGAGGGATATGAATACTTTCTGAAGGCACTGTATGTCAAAGTGTGTCAAATATGTATGTTTATAAACAATTTACATTAAATGCATTATTTGTGTAAACAAAGGGCAGTGAATGGATCAGTGGTTCACCAATCAGACCATTGATGTGCTCGGCCACAGCAACAAGGGGGTGATGTGTAATGATGAAACAAGAAAGTTTCTTTGGAACCATCAGGCAACACAGGAATGTTCATGCAATGTTCCCACAAAACGTGTCTCGAACATTCATATATTATATTCTGAGAACATGGCACCCATGTTTTGTGTATGTTTGGTGGAACATTGATGGAATATTCTCCTAACCCTTAGAAACTTATGAAACATTAATATTGAATATTCTGAGAACACTGTAATCATGGTTCTGGGTAAGTTATGTTTGACATGAAGGGAATGGTCTCCTGGAAACTGCCTATCTGTGCCTATCTGTGCGTAACAGGGTTGACGTGTTATGCTCGACCCGCTCAGTTTTCCACCACAAAACACCGGCAAATGGCCAAATAGAGCCAACTCAACCGGCTTTTCCACTTTGATTTGACTATTAGATGTTCAATGATTCTTCTGAAAAAAAGACGTTTTTTCAAGGATAAGTTTCACGTGACAGGTTTGTCCTTAAAATGAGGGACAGACATCAATGAATCTCTAATCACATGAAATACATAACACTCTTCAGAAATGACTGTCGAAGCAACAAAAGCACGAGAGCTTTACAATGATGATGACAACTTGAAGAAATGTTGGGGTTAAGTGGGTTAAAATCTTTCTAGAAGTCACAGAGGGTGCACTGAGGGTACACAGAGGGTGCACAGAGGGACATTCTAAAATGTTGAATTTTGACACTTCGGCAAGTTTTCATTCATATTAAAAACCTGATTGATTGAATTTTCCATGTGGTCTATATATATATATATATATATATATACACTGCTCAAAAAAATTAAGGGAACACTAAAATAACACATCCTAGATCTGAATGAATGAAATATTCTTATTAAATACTTTTTTCTTTACATAGTTGAATGTGCTGACAACAAAATCACACAAAATGATCAATGGATATCAAATTTATCAACCCTTGGAGGTCTGGATTTGGAGTCACATTCAAAATTAAAGTGGAAAACCACACTACAGGCTGATCCAACTTTGATGTAATGTCATTAAACAAGTCAAAATGAGGCTCAGTAGTGTGTGTGGCCTCCAAGTGCCTGTATGACCTCCCTACAACGCCTGGGCATGCTCCTGATGAGGTGGCGGATGGTCTCCTGAGCGATCTCCTCCCAGACCTGGACTAAAGCATCCGCCAACTGCTGGACAGTCTGTGGTGCAACGTGGCGTTGGTGGATGGAGCGAGACATGATGTCCCAGATGTGCTCAATTGATTCAGGTCTGGGGAACGAGCGGGCCAGTCCATAGCATCAATGCCTTCCTCTTGCAGGAACTGCTGACACACTCCAGCCACATGAGGTCTAGCATTGTCTTGCATTAGGAGGAATCCAGGGCCAACCGCACCAACATATGGTCTCACAAGCGGTCTGAGGATTTAATCTCGGTACCTAATGGCAGTCAGGCTACCTCTAGCGAGCACATGGAGGGCTGTGCGGCCCCCCAAAGAAATGCCACCCCACACCATGACTGACCCACCGCTAAACCGGTCATGCTGGAGGATGTTGCAGGCAGCAGAACGTTCTCCACGGCGTCTCCAGACTCTGTCACGTCTGTCACATGTGCTCAGTGTGAACCTGCTTTCATCTGTGAAGAGCACAGGGCGCCAGTGGCGAATTTGCCAATCTTGGTGTTCTCTGGCAAATGCCAAACGTCCTGCACAGTGTTTGGCTGTAAGCACAACCTCCACCTGTGGACGTCGAGCCCTCATAACCACCCTCATGGAGTCTGTTTCTGACCGTTTGAGCAGACACATGCACATTTGTGGCCTGCTGGAGGTCATTTTGCAGGGCTCTGGGCAGTGCTCCTCCTGCTCCTCCTTGCACAAAGGCGGAGTTAGCGGTCCTGCTGCTGGGTTGTATGCCCTTCTAAAAATACGGCCTCCTCCACGTCTCCTGATGTACTGGCCTGTCTCCTGGTAGCGCCTCCATGCTCTGGACACTACGCTGACAGACACAGCAAACCTTGTTGGGCACAGCTCGCATTGATGTGCCATCCGGATGAGCTGCACTACCTGAGCCACTTGTGTGGGTTGTAGACTCCGTCTCATGCTACACTAGAGTGAAAGCACCGCCAACATTCAAAAATGACACAAAACTCAGCCAGGAAGCATAGGAACTGAGAAGTGGTCTGTGGTCACCACCTGCAGAACCACTCCTTTATTGGGGCTAATTGCCTATAATTTCCACCTGTTGTCTATTCCATTTGCACAACAGCATGTGCAATTTATTGTCAATCAGTGTTGCTTCCTAAGTGGACAGTTTGATTTCACAGAAGTGTGATTGACTTGGAGTTACATTGTGTTGTTTAAGTGTTCCCTTTATTTATATATATATTAATATATATATACAGTGCCTTGCGAAAGTATTCGGCCCCTTGAACTTTGCGACCTTTTGCCACATTTCAAGCTTCAAACATAAAGATATAAAACTGTATTTTTTTGTGAAGAATCAACAACAAGTGGGACACAATCATGAAGTGGAACGACATTTATTGATTATTCAAATCGAAAACGGAATAATTGGGCATGAAAAAATTCTTCAGCCCCCTTAAATTAATACTTTGTAGCGCCACCCTTTTGCTGCGATTACAGCTGTAAGTCGCTTGGGTATGTCTCTATCAGTTTTGCACATCGAGAGACTGAAATGTTTCCCATTCCTCCTTGCAAAACAACTCGAGCTCAGTGAGGTTGGATGGAGAGCATTTATGAACAGCAGTTTTCAGTTCTTTACCACAGATTCTCGATTGGATTCAGGTCTGGACTTTGACTTGGCCATTTCTAACACCTGGATATGTTTATTTTTGAACCATTCCATTGTAGATTTGCTTTATGTTTTGGATCATTGTCTTGTTGGAAGACCAAATCTCCGTCCCAGTCTCAGGTCTTTTGCAGACTCCATCAGGTTTTCTTCCAGAATGGTCCTGTATTTGGCTCCATCCATCTTCCCATCAATTTTAACCATCTTCCCTGTCCCTGCTGAAGGAAAAGCAGGCCCAAACCATGATGCTGCCACCACATGTTTGACAGTGGGGATGGTGTGTTCAGGGTGATGGGCTGTGTTGCTTTTACGCCAAACATAACGTTTTGCATTGTTGCCAGATGCATTTGGTTTCATCTGACCAGAGCACCTTCTTCCACATGTTTGGTGTGTCTCCCAGGTGGCTTGTGCAAACTTTAAACAACACTTTTTATGGATATCTTAAGAAATTGGCTTGTCTTCTTGCCACTCTTCCCATAAAGGCCAGATTTGTGCAATATACGACTGATTGTTGTCCTATGGACAGAGTCTCCCTCCTCAGCTGTAGATCTCTGCAGTTCATCCAGAGTGATCATGGGCCTCTGGCTGCATCTCTGATCAGTCTTCTCCTTGTATGAGCTGAAAGGTATTAGAGGGACGGCCAGGTCTTGGTAGATTTGCAGTGGTCTGATACTCCTTCCATTTCAATATTATCGCTTGCACAGTGCTCCTTAGGATGTTTAAAGCTTGGGAATCTTTTTGTATCCAAATCAGGCTTTAAACTTCTTCACAACAGTATCTCGGACCTGCCTGGTGTGTTCCTTGTTCTTCATGATGCTCTCTGCGCTTTAACCGGACCTCTGAGACTATCACAGTGCAGGTGCATTTATACGGAGACTTGATTACACACAGTTGGATTGTATTTAT
>NW_022264007.1:0-37442 GCF_002021735.2 Oncorhynchus kisutch
TCCATAAAAATAGAGCTCTATAGGAGAAAGCCCTGCCTCCAGCTGTTTGCTGAGAAATTCTAGGCAATTAGGAGGCCTGCGTCTTGTGACGGTAGATATAGTCATGGTAGGATACATGATAGTGACAACACATGGAGTTGAGTTGGATATAGTCATGGTAGGATACATGATAGTGAAAACACATGGAGTAGTGTTGGATATAGTCATGGTAGGATACATGATAGTGACAACACAAGGAGTAGTTTGTTATATAGTCATGGTAGAATACATGATAGTGGCAACACATGGAGTAGTGTTGGATATAGTCTTGGTAGGATACATGATAGTGACAACACATGGAGTAGTGTTTGATATAGTCATGGTAGGATACATGATAGTGACAACACAAGGAGTAGTGTTTGATATAGTCATGGTAGGATACATGATAGTGACAACACAAGGAGTAGTGTTGGATATAGTCATGGTAGGATACATGATAGTGACAACACATGGAGTTGGGTTGGATATAGTCATGGGTAGGATACATGATAGTGGCAACACAAGGAGTAGGGTTGGATATAGTCATGGTAGGATACATGATCGTGACAACACATGGATTAGTGGTTTGATATAGTCATGATAGTGACAACATATGGATTAGTGTTTGATATAGTCATGGTAGGATACATGATAGAGACACACATGGAGTTGGGTTGGATATATTCAGGGTAGGATACATGATAGTGGCAACATATGGAGTTGGGTTGGATCTAGTCATGGTAGGATACATGATAGTGACACACATGGAGTAGTGTTTGATATAGTCATGGTAGGATACTGATTGTGACAACACATGGAGTAGTGTTGGATACAGTCATGGTAGGAGTACATGATAGGACAACACATGGAGTAGTGTTTGATATAGTCATGGTAGGATACATTATAGTGAGAACACATGGAGTTGTGGTTGATATAGTCATGGTAGGATACATGATAGTGACAAACACATGGAGTTGTGGTTGATATAGTCATGGTAGGATACATGATAGTGGCAACACATGGAGTAGGGTTGGATATAGTCATGGTAGGATACATGATAGTGGCAACACATGGAGATGGGTTGATTAGTCATGGTAGGATACATGATAGTGACAACACATGGAGATGGGTTGGATATAGTCATGGTAGGATACATGATAGTGACAACACATGGAGTTGGGTTGGATATAGTCCCATATCTATTGGGTGAAATTCCACAGTGTGCCATCACAGCAGCAAGATTTGTGACCTGTTGCCACGAGAAAAGGGCAACCAGTGAAGAACACACACCATTGTAAATACAACCCATATCTATGCTTGTTTATTTTATCTTGTGTCCTTTACCATTTGTACATTGTTAAAACACTGTATATATATAATATGACATTTGTAATGTCTTTATTGTTTTGAAACTTACTGTAAATACTGTAGTTCAGATAGGATGCCTGAATCAGCATACTGTATTTCAGTATGAGCCTGGATTCGGCATACTGCTGATCAGCATACTGTAGTTCAGATAGAGCCCGATCAGCATACTGTAGTTCAGATAGAGCCTGATCAGCAGACTGTAGTTCAGATAGAGCCTGATCAGCATACTGTAGTTCAGATAGAGCCCGATCAGCATACTGTAGTTCAGATAGAGTCCGATCAGCATACTGTAGTTCAGATAGAGCCTGATCAGCATACTGTAGTTCAGATAGAGCCTGATCAGCAGACTGTAGTTCAGCATAGAGCCTGATCAGCAGACTGTAGTTCAGATAGAGCCTGATCAGCAGACTGTAGTTCAGATAGAGCCTGATCAGCAGGGTGGGCAATATAGTACACAACTGTATCGTCTGCAGACAGATGCAGGTAACAGTTTATTTTGACAAAACTATGTTGTTAATGTAAACAATATAGTTGTTTATTAGACATTCTAACATATAACACAATGCCGAGGTACTAAAGATTTTATATGCAACATTTGAACAACAATTTGACCACCCCTGGGTTATGATGTATATGACATTCTAACAACAATTTGACCACCCCTGGGTTATGATGTACAGTGCCTTGCGAAAGTATTCGGCCCCCTTGAACTTTGTGACCTTTTGCCACATTTCAGGCTTCAAACATAAAGATATAAAACTGTATTTTTTTGTGAAGAATCAACAAGTGGGACACAATCATGAAGTGGAACGACATTTATTGGATATTTCAAACTTTTTTAACAAATCAAAAACTGAAAAATTGGGCGTGCAAAATTATTCAGCCCCTTTACTTTCAGTGCAGCAAACTCTCTCCAGAAGTTCAGTGAGGATCTCTGAATGATCCAATGTTGACCTAAATGACTAATGATGATAAATACAATCCACCTGTGTGTAATCAAGTCTCCGTATAAATGCACCTGCACTGTGATAGTCTCAGAGGTCCGTTAAAAGCGCAGAGAGCATCATGAAGAACAAGGAACACACCAGGCAGGTCCGAGATACTGTTGTGAAGAAGTTTAAAGCCGGATTTGGATACAAAAAGATTTCCCAAGCTTTAAACATCCCAAGGAGCACTGTGCAAGCGATAATATTGAAATGGAAGGAGTATCAGACCACTGCAAATCTACCAAGACCTGGCCGTCCCTCTAAACTTTCAGCTCATACAAGGAGAAGACTGATCAGAGATGCAGCCAAGAGGCCCATGATCACTCTGGATGAACTGCAACTCCATAGGACAACAATCAGTCGTATATTGCACAAATCTGGCCTTTATGGAAGAGTGGCAAGAAGAAAGCCATTTCTTAAAGATATCCATAAAAACTACTGCTGTTCACACCTTTCCTATTAAAATACGGTCCATAATGTTTATACACACCATCATATACATTGTAAACAAACTGTATATTTATATTCCGGACTCTGACATTGCTCGGTCTACTATTTCTCAATATTTCTTCATCCATTTCTTAAAAGAAATTGTGGGGATTTGCATGTGTTGTTTTGTTAGATATTACTGCACTGTTTCGCCACAAGCCACCTAGGAGACACACCAAACATGTGGAAGAAGGTACTCTGGTCAGATGAAACCAAAATGGAACTTTTTGGCAACAATGCAAAACGTTATGTTTGGCGTAAAAGCAACACAGCTCATCACCCTGGACATACCATCCCTACTGTCAAACATGGTGGTGGCAGCATCATGGTTTGGGCCTGCTTTTCTTCAACAGGGACAGGGAAGATGGTTAAAATTGATGGGAAGATGGATGGAGCCAAATACAGGACCATTCTGGAAGAAAACCTGATGGAGTCTGCAAAAGACCTGAGACTGGGACTGAGATTTGTCTTCCAACAAGACAATGATCCAAAACATAAAGCAAAATCTACAATGGAATGGTTCAAAAATAAACATATCCAGGTGTTAGAATGGCCAAGTCAAAGTCCAGACCTGAATCCAATCAAGAATTGAACTGAAAACTGCTGTTCACAAATGCTCTCCATCCAACCTCACTGAGCTCGAGCTGTTTTGCAAGGAGGAATGGGAAAAAATGTCAGTCTCTCGATGTGCAAAACTGATAGAGACATACCCCAAGCGACTTACAGCTGTAATCGCAGCAAAAGGTGGCGCTACAAAGTATTAACTTAAGGGGGCTGAATAATTTTGCACGCCCAATTTTTCAGTTTTTGATTTGTTAAAAAAGTTTGAAATATGCAATAAATGTCGTTCCACTTCATGATTGTGTCCCACTTGTTGTTGATTCTTCACAACCACAGGGGTGGTCAACAATTTGACCACCCCTGGGTTATGATGTATATGACATTCTAACAACAATTTGACCACCCTTGGGGTATGATGTATATGACATTCTAACAACAATTTGACCACCCCTGGGTTATTATGATGTATATGACATTCTAACAACAATTTGACCACCCCTGGGTTATGATGTATATGACATTCTAACAACAATTTGACCACCCCTGGGTTATGATGTATATGACATGACAAGATACACTGGCTACTTTAGGCATCTTTTTTAATGACATGTTTATAATCCAAAAGTATGTTTTTAGAGGGGAGAGAAATACTGTTTATGTTAAACTGTAGAGAACAAGAACCTTTGGTGAATCAAGGAGTCCCTGATATTTTACATACTACACATGTCCAGAAGGCTGGTTCTGGTTCCGTACTGTGGTACTACACTATTACACTGTTATGTACTACTAATGTACTAGTATCTACAGGTGGAACATGTACACAATATAACACATTACCAAAGCATCTAAGGATGCAAACACTGACTCTGACATTGTATTATGTTATGTGACTCTGACATTGTGTTATGTTATGTGACTCTGACATGGTATTATGTTATGTGACTCTGACATTGTATTATGTTATGTGACTCTGACATTGTATTATGTTATGTGACTCTGACTCTGACATGGTATTATGTTATGTGACTCTGACATGGTATTATGTTATGTGACTCTGACATGGTATTATGTTATGTGACTCTGACATGGTATTATGTTATGTGACAGTAGCATAAGTTTACAGTACCAGTCAAACGGTGGACACACCTACTCATTCAAGGGTTTTTCTTTATTTTTTACTATTTTCTACATTATAGCATAATAGATGAAGACATCAAAACTATGAAATAGCAGTGAAGTCCTATTACCAGTCAGATAGGAAGTAGCAGTGAAGTCCTATTACCAGTCAGATAGGAAGTAGCAGTGAAGTCCTACTACCAGTCAGATAGGAAGTAGCAGTGAAGTCCTATTACCAGTCAGATAGGAAGTAGTAGTGAAGTCCTATTACCAGTCAGATAGGAAGTAGCAGTGAAGTCCTATTACCAGTCAGATAGGAAGTAGCAGTGTCAACACTGCCAAGTGGCTGGGATGTCCTCCACTGAGTCCACAGTCCTCTCCACCATAAACACCATCTGTTGTCTGCACACCTCTGACCACAGATCAAATCAAATGAAATTAAATGTTATTGGTCTCATACACACATTTCTCTGATGTTATCGCAGGTGTAGCGAAACAGTGCAGTAATATCTAACAAAACAACACATGCAAATCCCCACAATTTCTTTTAAGAAATGGATGAAGAAATATTGAGAAATAGTAGACCGAGCAATGTCAGAGTCCGGAATATAAATATACAGTTTGTTTACAATGTATGTGATGGTGTGTATAGACATTATGGACCGTATTTTAATAGTAAAGGTGTGAACAGTAGTAGTTATATAGGATGAGCCTTGACTAGAATACAGGGTGGAGTACTGGGTGGTAGACGGCTAGTAACAGTGACTAAAGTTCAGGGCAGGGTACTGGGCAGAGGCCGGCTAGAGGGGACTATTTAAGTCTGATGACCTGGAGATATACCACATATTAACCACACAATAAGTATTGTGGTGGCAGCATCCTGTTATGAGTATCATTGTCACTGGCAGGGATTGGGGTTTGTCAGGATCAAAATAAATATGAAAGGAGCAAAGCCCAGGTAAAAAGTTGGAGGGAAACCCACCTCAGTCTTCTGAAAACCTGTTTCCATCACATCTGTCTTGAGTTTTTGTACAAGGTATGACTTGACTCAAATAAAAACTTTGGATGGAAATGTGGTTAATCTGGTAAACAGTGGTTGTAATGCACTGCTGCCACCACCAGGCCTGGAGTCCATTTTGACTTTGTTGATAGCTAGCTGCTGTGCGGACAAAGACGTAGCAGCTAGCTAACTGGCTAGCAATCAACCTATTGTGTGTATTGAACATTCATATTGGACTTGCATTTGTAAGGCTTCTCACCTGTGTGCAGTTTCATGTGTTCTTTCAGCTTTCCTGAATGGTTAAATCTCTTTCCACAGTGGGAGCAGTGGTAGGGCTTCTCCCCGGTGTGTATTCGCTCATGAGCTTTCAGGTTTCCTAACTGGGTAAAACGCTTTCCACACTGGGAACAGCAGTAAGGCTTCTCTCCTGTGTGTATTCGCTCATGAACTTTCAGGCATCGTAAATGGGTAAAATGCTTTGCGCACTGGGAGCAGTGGTAAGGCTTCTCCCCTGTGTGGATTCTCTCATGACTTTTAAGTGACTGTGATGAGTAATATATCTTCCCACAGTCTAAGCATTTGTAAGGTTTCTCACCTGTGTGTACTCGCTCATGAGCTTTCAGGTTTCCTAACTGGGTAAAACTCTTTCCACACTGGGAGCAGCGGTAAGGCTTCTCCCCTGTGTGTATTCGCTCATGCGCTTTCAGGCTTCCTAAATGGGTAAACCGCTTTGCACACTGGGTACAGTGGTATGGCTTCTCCCCTGTGTGTATTCGCTCATGACCTTTAAGGGTTCGTAACAATTTGAAACTCTTTCCACACTGGGAGCAATGGTGTGTCTTCGCTCCTGTGTGTGTCCGCTTATGTCTTTTCAGGCTTCCTAACTTGGTAAAACTCTTTCCAATCTGGGAGCAGAGGTGTCGTCTTGCTGGTTCGGACGTCTTTGGTTCCTCCAAGTTTGGTTTTCCTCCTGCCAAAGACAGTGTTAATTATTGTGTGGAAGTCCAAAACCTTCATTTTTTACTACATGAATATTGAAAAATATAAACATGAATATTGAAAACAAATGTTTGTATTATTTTTAAATAGTTGAACATAATATACTTTAAGGGTATATCAGTTCCAGGATCTCTGCCAGTGTTCAAGTTATGGGCCCTTTAATACAGAGACATTAGCATAGTAGGACATGTAATTTAAGGTTACTGAACATAACCCCTGTTCTATGATATTATAAGCCTCGTTAGGGGCGGAGTCTAGGGAGATCCAGTCAAACAACGTCAATCGAGCAACGGCCAATAGCAGACCACGCCACTTCCATAAGGGATATAGCCGCTCCCGTCTTCCATGTGTGAAAGGTAACCTGGTGAATATCATAGAATCTATTTTAAGTTCTATTTCAATGACTCGTTAGTCTTTCACTTTGGGGATATAGTCAACTACCATAGAGCTCATATACTCTCCGATGCCAAGTCTAGACAGGATCATCCCTCAGAGGTCCCCACTCTACTCACCGTATGTGTAGTGATGTCCAGTCAGTAGAACCTCATGAAGGTACATCACCACAACATGCTGCATTACAGATCTCTTGAACAGAGATGCCTTTGAACAAGGCCTATGATGTAGCCATACCTCTGGTGGATTGAGCCATCAAGCCCTCTGGAGGTGTCAGATCCTTGCTGCTATAGAACCTCATGAAGGTACATCACCACAACATGCTGCATTACAGATCTCTTGAACAGAGATGCCTTTGAACAAGGCCTATGATGTAGCCATACCTCTGGTGGATTGAGCCATCAAGCCCTCTGGAGGTGTCAGATCCTTGCTGCTATAGAACCTCATGAAGGTTCATCACCACAACATGCTGCATTACAGATCTCTTGAACAGAGATGCCTTTGAACAAGGCCTATGATGTAGCCATACCTCTGGTGGATTGAGCCATCAAGCCCTCTGGAGGTGTCAGATCCTTGCTGCTATAGAACCTCATGAAGGTTCATCACCACAACATGCTGCATTACAGATCTCTTGAACAGAGATGCCTTTGAACAAGGCCTATGATGTAGCCATACCTCTGGTGGATTGAGCCATCAAGCCCTCTGGAGGTGTCAGATCCTTGCTGCTATAGAACCTCATGAAGGTTCATCACCACAACATGCTGCATTACAGATCTCTTGAACAGAGATGCCTTTGAACAAGGCCTATGATGTAGCCATACCTCTGGTGGATTGAGCCATCAAGCCCTCTGGAGGTGTCAGATCCTTGCTGCTATAGAACCTCATGAAGGTTCATCACCACAACATGCTGCATTACAGAGCTCTTGAACAGAGATGCCTTTGAACAAGGCCTATGATGTAGCCATACCTCTGGTGGATTGAGCCATCAAGCCCTCTGGAGGTGTCAGATCCTTGCTGCTATAGAACCTCATGAAGGTTCATCACCACAACATGCTGCAATACAGATCTCTTGAACAGAGATGCCTTTGAACAAGGCCTATGATGTAGCCATACCTCTGGTGGATTGAGCCATCAAGCCCTCTGGAGGTGTCAGATCCTTGCTACTATAGAACCTCATGAAGGTTCATCACCACAACATGCTGCATTACAGATCTCTTGAACAGAGATGCCTTTGAACAAGGCCTATGATGTAGCCATACCTCTGGTGGATTGAGCCATCAAGCCCTCTGGAGGTGTCAGATCCTTGCTGCTATAGAACCTCATGAAGGTACATCACCACAACATGCTGCATTACAGATCTCTTGAACAGAGATGCCTTTGAACAAGGCCTATGATGTAGCCATACCTCTGGTGGATTGAGCCATCAAGCCCTCTGGAGGTGTCAGATCCTTGCTGCTATAGAACCTCATGAAGGTTCATCACCACAACATGCTGCATTACAGATCTCTTGAACAGAGATGCCTTTGAACAAGGCCTATGATGTAGCCATACCTCTGGTGGATTGAGCCATCAAGCCCTCTGGAGGTGTCAGATCCTTGCTACTATAGAACCTCATGAAGGTACATCACCACAACATGCTGCATTACAGATCTCTTGAACAGAGATGCCTTTGAACAAGGCCTATGATGTAGCCATACCTCTGGTGGATTGAGCCATCAAGCCCTCTGGAGGTGTCAGATCCTTGCTACTATAGAACCTCATGAAGGTTCATCACCACAACATGCTGCATTACAGATCTCTTGAACAGAGATGCCTTTGAACAAGGCCTATGATGTAGCCATACCTCTGGTGGATTGAGCCATCAAGCCCTCTGGAGGTGTCAGATCCTTGCTGCTATAGAACCTCATGAAGGTTCATCACCACAACATGCTGCATTACAGATCTCTTGAACAGAGATGCCTTTGAACAAGGCCTATGATGTAGCCATACCTCTGGTGGATTGAGCCATCAAGCCCTCTGGAGGTGTCAGATCCTTGCTGCTATAGAACCTCATGAAGGTACATCACCACAACATGCTGCATTACAGATCTCTTGAACAGAGATGCCTTTGAACAAGGCCTATGATGTAGCCATACCTCTGGTGGATTGAGCCATCAAGCCCTCTGGAGGTGTCAGATCCTTGCTACTATAGAACCTCATGAAGGTTCATCACCACAACATGCTGCATTACAGATCTCTTGAACAGAGATGCCTTTGAACAAGGCCTATGATGTAGCCATACCTCTGGTGGATTGAGCCATCAAGCCCTCTGGAGGTGTCAGATCCTTGCTACTATAGAACCTCATGAAGGTTCATCACCACAACATGCTGCATTACAGATCTCTTGAACAGAGATGCCTTTGAACAAGGCCTATGATGTAGCCATACCTCTGGTGGATTGAGCCATCAAGCCCTCTGGAGGTGTCAGATCCTTGCTGCTATAGAACCTCATGAAGGTATATCACCACAACATGCTGCATTACAGATCTCTTGAACAGAGATGCCTTTGAACAAGGCCTATGATGTAGCCATACCTCTGGTGGATTGAGCCATCAAGCCCTCTGGAGGTGTCAGATCCTTGCTACTATAGAACCTCATGAAGGTTCATCACCACAACATGCTGCATTACAGATCTCTTGAACAGAGATGCCTTTGAACAAGGCCTATGATGTAGCCATACCTCTGGTGGATTGAGCCATCAAGCCCTCTGGAGGTGTCAGATCCTTGCTGCTATAGAACCTCATGAAGGTTCATCACCACAACATGCTGCATTACAGATCTCTTGAACAGAGATGCCTTTGAACAAGGCCTATGATGTAGCCATACCTCTGGTGGATTGAGCCATCAAGCCCTCTGGAGGTGTCAGATCCTTGCTACTATAGAACCTCATGAAGGTTCATCACCACAACATGCTGCATTACAGATCTCTTGAACAGAGATGCCTTTGAACAAGGCCTATGATGTAGCCATACCTCTGGTGGATTGAGCCATCAAGCCCTCTGGAGGTGTCAGATCCTTGCTACTATAGAACCTCATGAAGGTTCATCACCACAACATGCTGCATTACAGATCTCTTGAACAGAGATGCCTTTGAACAAGGCCTATGATGTAGCCATACCTCTGGTGGATTGAGCCATCAAGCCCTCTGGAGGTGTCAGATCCTTGCTACTATAGAACCTCATGAAGGTTCATCACCACAACATGCTGCATTACAGATCTCTTGAACAGAGATGCCTTTGAACAAGGCCTATGATGTAGCCATACCTCTGGTGGATTGAGCCATCAAGCCCTCTGGAGGTGTCAGATCCTTGCTACTATAGAACCTCATGAAGGTTCATCACCACAACATGCTGCATTACAGATCTCTTGAACAGAGATGCCTTTGAACAAGGCCTATGATGTAGCCATACCTCTGGTGGATTGAGCCATCAAGCCCTCTGGAGGTGTCAGATCCTTGCTACTATAGAACCTCATGAAGGTTCATCACCACAACATGCTGCATTACAGATCTCTTGAACAGAGATGCCTTTGAACAAGGCCTATGATGTAGCCATATCTCTGGTGGATTGAGCCATCAAGCCCTCTGGAGGTGTCAGATCCTTGCTGCTATAGATTTTTTTTATTTGTATTTATTTAACCTTTTTTGTGTTTAGAAGTAGAGGATCACTAGTTTGAGTCCAGTATGGGAACAGGAACAATGGAGGAAACTAAACTGTTAGCAGCACACGGGAGTCGTTTACACGGGAGTCGTTTACACGGGAGTCGTTTACACTGGAGTCGTTTACACGGGAGTCGTTTACACGGGAGTCGTTTACACGGGAGTCAGTTACACTGGAGTCGTTTACACGGGAGTCAGTTACACTGGAGTCAGTTACACTGGAGTCAGTTACACTGGAGTCAGTTACACTGGAGTCAGTTACACTGGAGTCAGTTACACATGACATCAATAAAGTTAGTCATTTCAAAATTAAGACATGTTCTGTTAAGGTCTTTATGTTGGAGTCCCCCCCCCCCCAAATAATGCTTTTCATTCAATCAAATTGCATAGCTTTTAGAAAAGGCTTACAGAACTTGTTTGAAAATACATATACCTTGATGAAGACAGCTTGGCTGTCAAAACGTTGGATATTTTTGCATCTGAGCTCCTAGAATGTGATCTGAGCTCCTAGAATGTGATCTGAGCTCCTAGAATGTGATCTGAGCTCCTAGAATGTGATCTGAGCTCCTAGAATGTGATCTGAGCTCCTAGAATGTGATCTGAGCTCCGAGAATGTGATCTGAGCTCCGAGAATGTGATCTGAGCTCCGAGAATGTGATCTGAGCTCCTAGAATGTGATCTGAGCTCCGAGAATGTGATCTGAGCTCCTAGAATGTGATCTGAGCTCCGAGAATGTGATCTGAGCTCCGAGAATGTGATCTGAGCTCCTAGAATGTGATCTGAGCTCCGAGAATGTGATCTGAGCTCCTAGAATGTGATCTGAGCTCCGAGAATGTGATCTGAGCTCCGAGAATGTGATCTGAGCTCCGAGAATGTGATCTGAGCTCTGAGAATGTGATCTGAGCTCCTAGAATGTGATCTGAGCTCCTAGAATGTGATCTGAGCTCCTAGAATGTGATCTGAGCTCCTAGAATGTGATCTGAGCTCCTAGAATGTGATCTGAGCTCCTAGAATGTGATCTGAGCTCCGAGAATGTGATCTGAGCTCCTAGAATGTGATCTGAGCTCCTAGAATGTGATCTGAGCTCCGAGAATGTGATCTGAGCTCCGAGAATGTGATCTGAGCTCCGAGAATGTGATCTGAGCTCCTAGAATGTGATCTGAGCTCCTAGAATGTGCAGCTCTCCTTTATTTTCAAGTTTTCTACTCAGCACCTCGCCTAAATAGGTGTGCGTTTCTTTTTCTTCTAGATGAAAATATACATTTGCCATTTTTAACAAGCTGTAGATCAGCTCTGTAGATCAGATGTTAATGAAGCAATACAGACCACATTGAAGTGTCTGGAGTTTAGTTCTAGAGTATTGTAAAGATAGGGGGTTGACTGGGACAGGCAATGTAACATCTATGTTTTTAGGAAAACATGAACCTTACATTGGATCATCTTGAAACTTTCTCTCTAAAACTAACTTTCATCAAGGTTTTATATGGTCTATTGGTTTCTCTCTTTTCATTGGCAGAATCCTTTTTCAGTGTTTTCAATTATATTCATAACATCCATATCCACCAGTCTATCTTCCTGTCAACTAACAGAACTCTGCTGGTTGTCCTGGTAACAGATACCAGTGGGCAGATCTATTGTATTTGTTCAAACTAAACTACAGCACTTACTTTGATGAGTTAAATCTGATCCTTTCATCTCTTCTCCTCCTCTCACAGTTCCACTCAGCCCCGTTGTTTTCCTGAAGTCCACCAGCAGCACAGACAACCTCTTCATACCCAGCAGTAAGGTGCTACCGGGAGAGGAACGACACGGGGACTCCAGGAGGGAGGAAGGGCTAGCGTTGTCCTGGTAACAATAAAGAGGGGACACAGACGCATATCATTATGAATGCTGATGTCACGGTTGTCATAAAATGCTTTACAGAAACCCAGACCCAGAGAGAGAAAGCTGTATGCTAGACCAGACCAAGCTGTACCATCTGGTGTTCTGATCTGGAGAGACTCTTCTCTGCCTCATCAGCATCAGGATGTTGTTGAGGCTCCCCAGAGGATCCACGATAGCCATGTCTCTCTCCTGTGTTAACGAGAACATCAAACAGATGGTAAACATATGAACTACTATTACAATCACAGAGCCTACCAGAGGCATGAATATGTCTAAAAGGGCCTAAAATGGCCACTTTCATTATGATTTTGTAAAATATTGTTTGTGATGCAAATGTAAAAGGGTCATTCCACAAAATGGTTGGCTTTTGCATCCCTTTGATATTTTAAGTAGAAAATATGCACCAATATTGAATTTTTAAATGGGGAACTTTAATGTAGACCACATGGAGAATTCAATACATCTCATTTAAAAGTCCCCAAAATATATGAACCAACTGCAGATTGAACATTTAACACTTTATAACAAACATATTTAAGTGTAGTACTTCAGTAGAATGCCCCTTAAAAACCCCACATTAGTTCAATAACTGCATAGTTTGTGTCCCTGTTATAGACAGTACTCACTGGTGTTAATCGGATCTTCTGTCTCCTCCTCTTTCACTCCCAAAACGTCTTCCTCCTTCACCTTTATTGAGATAGCATCCTCTTCCTCTCTAAAAGGTTCTTTCTCTTCTTTCACTATAACAGCCTCCTCTTCTTTCACTACAACAGCCTCCTCTTCTTTCACTACAACAGCCTCCTCTTCTTTCACTACAACAGCCTCCTCTTCTTTCACTACAACAGCCTCCTCTTCTTTCACTACAACAGCCTCCTCTTCTTTCACTGTAACACCCTCATCTCCCACGACAATGTTCAGTTCCAGAGCTTCTTTCTCCGTCCAGCAGACCACCTCTTCATTAGCAAGGGAGGAGTAGTTTAGTGAGCTCATGGTCGGGGATGTTAGCTAGTTAGCATTAGCGACTAGCCTAGTGCTAACCTCAGAATCAATCTTAAACAAGTTTGCAAATTGAACAAGCAAATTAGGTTAAAGGTCATCAGTTGATAAGTCAACAGAAATGTGTTTAAAACACTGAGATTAGCTAATGTACACAAACACGGTGTAAAGCGTCAATCTATTATTTTCATGTTGGCTAGCAAGCTACGGAGGTGGTTGAAATAGTAGCCGTGTTGTTGTTCCTGAAGAAGCGTCCCGTCCAGTCCATTATACGTCACGCAAGAAGCATCACCTGAAAGACGCCCATCGCCATCTGCTGGCTGGAGTGGGTAACGCAGTTTGGAAACAATAGTTACTACACTTTTTGTGTTGGAAAGAACGTCATAATAATTTAACAATAAACAGATATATTTTATCTTATGTCTTTCAAATAATACCGTCCTGTACACAGACGTAGATCTTAATATGAATATGTGGATGATGAATAAATACATCTATGAATAGGTAGTGTGTTAATATACATTTGCTCTGTTTATTTTCACATTCGTTTTTATTAGATGTGACCATACTATTCCCTTAAAGCTATGCTCTATAAGATACACATCGTCCTGTACAGAGCAAATGCATCACATGCAAATAGCACTTGATTATCTGTAGTGCTATACACTGGGTAGACAAAACATTAAGAACAGCTGCTCCTTCCATGACTTTGACTGACCAGGTGAATTCAGGCTAAAGCTATGATCCCTTATTGATGTCACTAGCTAAATCCAATTCAATCAGTGTAGATGAAGGGGGAGAGGCAAGTTAAATAAGGATTTTTAAGGCCCGAGATAATTGAGGCATGGATTGTGTATGTGTACCATTCAGAGGGTGAATGGGGTAGACAAAACATGTAAGTGTTTTTGAACAGGGTATGGTAATAGGTGCCAGGCACACCAGTCTGAAACTCTGCTCCTAACAAGGAGATGAAGTACAGCTTCTGGAACTCTTCAGAACTTGTCTGATGTGCAGCGAAGAACCTCCAGGGACGGTGATGAAGGCTGTAGGAATGAAGATCAGTCAGTGAAGAGACTCCAGGGACAGAGATGAAGGCTGTAGGAATGAAGATCAGACAGTGAAGAGACTCCAGGGACGGAGATGAAGGCTGTAGGAATGAAGGTCAGACAGTTTATCTGCGTCATTCCTTGATCATTCCTTGTGGTCCTGTAGCTCAGTTGGTAGAGTATGGTGCTTGTAAAACCAGGGTAATGGGTTTGATTCCTGGGCCCACCAATATGTAAAGTGTTTGCACACATGACTGCAAATCCCTTTGGATAAAAGTGTTTGCTAAATGGCAGATATGTACACTGATTATACCAAACATTTGGAACACCTTCCTAATATGGAGTTGGACCCTCCCCTTTTCCCCTCAGAACAGCCTCAATTCAGTGAGCCCAGTCAGTTCTCTGTTCTGCCCTGCATGGTATTACAGTGAGCCCGTATATACAAAAGTTGCATTTGCCATTTATTACTTAGCTAATAAAAAATACATAGTATACAATCGGTGACTCATGAAAAACAAAATGGTCCTCCCTCATCTTAAAGGGCACTGACCACCACTGTTAGGGTGGTGGACCATTCTTGGTACACATGGGAAACTTGAGCTAAAAAACTGTAGCGTTGCAGTTCTTGACACAAACTGGTGCACCTGGCACCTATTACCATACCCTGTTCAAAAACACTTACACATTTTGTCTTCCCCATTCACCCTCTGAATGGTACACATACACAATCCATGCCTCAATTATCTCGGGCCTTAAAAATCCTTATTTAACTTGCCTCTCCCCCTTCATCTACACTGATTGAATTGGATTTAACTAGTGACATCAATAAGGGATCATAGCTTTAGCCTGAATTCACCTGGTCAGTCGAAGTCATGGAAGGAGCAGGTGTTCTTAATGTTTTGTCTACCCAGTGTAAAGCACTACAGATAATCAAGTGCTATTTGCATGTGATGCATTTGCTCTGTACAGGACGATGTGTATCTTATAGAGCGTTGCTTTAAGGGAATAGTATGGTCACATCTAATAAAAACGAATGTGAAAATAAACAGAGCAAATGTATATTAACACACTACCTATTCATAGATGTATTTATTCATCATCCACATATTCATATTAAGCTTCAACGTCTGTGTACAGGAAAGTATTATTTGAAAGACATAAAATATATCTGTTGATTGTTAAATTTTTATGAGGTTCTTTCCAACACAAAAAGTGTAGTAACTATTGTTTCCAAACTGCGTTACCCACTCCAGCCAGCAGATGGCGATTATCAAAGGGAAGACCCAGGTGCAGACAGTGAACCAGGTGCAGACAGCGACCCAGGTGCAGACAGCGGCCCAGGTGCAGACAGCGGCCCAGGTGCAGACAGCGGCCCAGGTGCAGACAGCGGCCCAGGTGCAGACAGTGGCCCAGGTGTCGAAATTACCTTTATTACTCGAAAATGGGCAGGCAAAAGGAGGAGGGTCGAGGGTCAGGCAGAGGTCAGTAATCCAGATTGGTGGGGCAAAGGTACAGGACGGCAGGCAGGCAGAGGTCAGTAATCCAGATAGATGGGGCAAAGGTACAGGACAGCAGGCAGGCTCAAGCAGAATGGTCAATGCCGGGGAAATTAGGAAACAGGAACAATCGAGAGACAGGAGCAGAGGGAAAACGCTGGTAGACTTGACGAAACAAAACAAACTGGCAAAAGACAGAGAACACAGGTATGAATACACAGGGACAATGGGCAACACCTGGAGAGGGGTGGAGACAACCACAAAGACAGGTGAAACAGATCAGGGTGTGACAGCAATACATCAACAGCACAACGTTAATGTTACTATGTGCAGTAATGTGTAACCAATAAGAAACCTGTCCCTTTCCACTTGTCTATTATCTTTGTTTAGAAATAGTCATTTGTGATGACTTACTGATGCGTCTAGTGTGTCTCCTCAATGAAGAGAGCTGCGTGACCATGTGACACCATCCTTCATGTGGGGAAGAGTGTTGGACAGGCACATCCTGTTCCTGTTAAGACACCTGGCCAGCTGAGTGCAGGTGGGCTCTCCTGTCAACATGAGGCTCCTAACATGGACAGATTTTTCACCTAGTGTTACACCTCTTGGAAGAGGGAACGCAACACCCTGCTACAACTCAACTCCCCGTGGAGTGAAAAAGGGATTGTAGATGTGAGTAAGGATGACAAAGGCAGATCATTTATTGCTTCCTTCACAAGGTCATTTTGGGGAAAAGGGGCTGAACTGAATCAAAGAAAGTAAATGTCAAAGCCCCCTCTCCTACCTTACCTGCCTACCCACTACTTACCTACCCTCTCCTACCTTACCTGCCTACCCACTACTTACCTAACTTACCCTCTCCTACCTTACCTGCCTACCCACTACTTACCTAACTTACCCTCTCCTACCTTACCTGCCTACCCACTACTTACCTAACCTACCCTCTCCTACCTTACCTGCCTACCCACTACTTACCTAACTTAGCACCACCTGGTGCGCATATCAAAATACAGGGGGTTGGGTGGTCCACCCAGGTCTTACCTAGTGTGCATACACAGTAAATACTATGGGTTATGTATGCCCAAAGGCCTCTTGCCTAAGCACTCCCTAGGTGCCTTCCCCTTCCCCCCTGGGAACAAATGAAACAGAATAATACAAACGTAAGTAAACAATTTCAAGAATCAAAAACACTGTGCCCTATTGGCACACATATACTTTAGATCAGCGGCTACAAAATACTTAACAAAAACCTCTGAGCAACAACCAACACATATCAATCAGCAACAACCAACACAAGACATATCAATGAGCAACAACCAACACAACACATATCAATGAGCAACAACCAACACAACACATATCAATGAGCAACAACCAACACAAGACATATCAATGAGCAACAACCAACAAAACACATATCAATGAGCAACAACCAACACATATCAATGAGCAACAACCAACACAAGACATATCAATGAGCAACAACCAACACATATCAATCAGCAACAACCAACAAGACACATATCAATCAGCAACAACCAACAAGACACATATCAATCAGCAACAACCAACAAGACACATATCAATCAGCAACAACCAACAAGACATATCAATCAGCAACAACCAACAAGACATATCAATCAGCAACAACCAACACAACACATATCAATGAGCAACAACCAACACAACACATATCAATGGGCAACAACCAACACATATCAATCAGCAACAACCAACACATATCAATCAGCAACAACCAACACATATCAATCAGCAACAACCAACACATATCAATCAGCAACAACCAACACATATCAATCAGCAACAACCAACACAAGACATATCAATCAGCAACAACCAACACAAGACATATCAATCAGCAACAACCAACACAAGACATATCAATCAGCAACAACCAACACAAGACATATCAATCAGCAACAACCAACACAAGACATATCAATCAGCTCTCTCCTAACATAGGAACACTTGCTTTTCTAGCTTCAGAAGGAATCGGTAATTGAAGACAGCTGTTTCTGACGAGAGGGCGGGGTCAGAGCCAATCATCAACGGGGCCGACCAATCAGCTGCTTAGAGGAATCCAGGAAGCCATTTCCTGAAATACAAACCCATAACACACAGAAACTGGGGAATGTAACACCAAGTCGTCTCTGGGATTCAAACCAGAGACCTTTCAGTTACTGGCCCAACACCATTAACCGCTAGGCTACCTGCAGCAGGAGCCCCATGTTGACAGGAGAGCCCACCTTTATTTATTTATTATGAACATTCATATTGGTCAACAGTCCTACTGTGTGTATTGAACATTCATATTGGACTGTAGCAGCTAGCTAACTGGCTACTGATCAACCTATTGTGTGTATTGAACATTCCTATTGGACAGCCTTACCTATAGAGTAGCACCACCACCCATCAGCCCGTTCTCTTCTTGATGTCAAAGCCACAGTGTATTGTTGCTATAGGAGTTTATGATTAATAATCCTATTAATTTCAAGCCCCACTAAGATGTCACCATACTATTCATTTAAAGCCCCTCTGTCAGATGTAAATCATCAGAGTGGGAAACCAACTGACATGGAAACAATGGAGCAAATGTATCACTATCAGAGGGGTGTATTATGACATCAGATAGAACTACTCAGACATTCCAAATATCACTTGATTATCAGAGGGGTGTATTATGACATCATATAGAACGACTCATCCATATCATGAAGGTGGATATTGATCCAACCATTTCAAAAGTAATGACTGGGCTGATGGAAACAGGATATGCCTGTATAATTTTATAAATGCCTCCAGAAGATTTGTTGGTTTGTTTAACATGGTGGGGTGTTTTTGTTTCAGTAAAAATGTATAAATGAGAAAAGGCGGTGGAAACTCCTTTATGCGCAAATATTTATATAATAACCATCATATCGAAGTTAACTTGGAGTCACGTGATGATATGTTGATTGTTCCTCCCACTACGATTTGGGAACCCATGTAGTTTATTAGGCTACAGATTAAATAAGTTATGAACTTCACAGGGTGGTGAAAGTGGAGGTGATGAGCTTGATGCTCCTTTCCAATACATTTTGATGGTCTTATTCTGGTGACATGATGATCGATGCTTGGCTGCCATTTGACAAATAAAATAATATCTCTCTCATCCATAATAATCTCATCATGTAGGTAGCCTACCAACACTGTTTCTGTGAGCTGCTGGCTACATGCCAAGAGCACGTTTTCTATATAACGCAACAGTTTTTTAAAACCATCAGTTGAAAATGTGATTGAAACCCATTTAACTTGTATTTTTCATTCAGTACATGGGAATTCAACAGGAAAACATTTTTTCCGTGCACTACGTCATCACGCAAATACTTTTATCCGCAATAAATCTGTTTGATGCAAACATTTCCGATGGGAAAATGCGTATATTGTTTAATGCACGGGGGAATTTAACAACAGACGTTATTTTGTTGTGCACTACGTCATCACGCTCAGCATTTTATCCACAATAAGTCTGATGGAAACATGCATATATTGTTTGAAGCAGATTGGAGAATATTATGAAATATTATTATTATATTATATGAAAATCTGTCGCAAATTGCGTGGAAACTTAGCAACTAAGGTGGATATTGATCCAACACCTGCCGTATATTCAAACCAGCTCACTGGGCAAAGAAGTCAATTGAGCGTCTAGTTTCTATTTACATTTCTTTGAGTCCTCAACTAAAGTGAATTTAACATGAAATCAACACAAAATGTCACCTGCATTGGATTTAGGTTGCAAGTTGGGTGAAACACAAAATGTCACCCGTCATTGGATTTAGGTTGCAAGTTGGGTGAAACACAAAATGTCACCTGTCATTGGATTTAGGTTGCAAGTTGGGTGAAACACAAAATGTCACCTGTCATTGGATTTAGGTTGCCAGTTGGGTGAAAAATAAATATAAATACCTGATGTTGATGTCTTTTTACAAATCCAATCAGTTTTCCACATTGATCAAACATCACATGGAATTATTTTGTTGAAATGTGGAAACAAAGTTTATTCAACCAGTGGGAGGTTTGTAAATGCCCTCGGGAAAGTCGAAACGAAGAACTTTTCATTGAGACAATGATGAAACAGCAATCTGTAGGAGAGTTGTGGTGGATATTATAAAATAAGGATCTGCTGGAGTCCAACTCAAACCAAGATTCTTTATTTAATCCGTGGGCGAGTCAGTGTACATTTTCATGTCATTAAATCATCAGTGGGCAAACGATGCAAATGTGAACAATGGAGCAAATGCATCACATCCAAATATCACTTGATTATCTGTAGTGCTGGAGGAATGACACACCCAGATAAACACACACATGGAGTTTAAAAAAGGACCATTGGACACATGGAATCTGATTTACTCTGTATTCAAACTGACATACTCCATATTCAATTAATATTTTCTAACAAAGTCATACAAATATATTTTATAGTATATTTTTTCCAATTGAATTACATTTTATATGGTATAAACAAGTAAACACATTCTCAGTCAACAATAGAAGACAATGGGAGCACTGTGTATGTTCTGATGAACTTAAAGGTGATGTGAAATATCCGTTTACACACTAGGAGAAGATATTTGTCTGTGGATTCTCACATGCCTTTTAAGTGACATTTGTAAGGTGTGTATTCGCTCATGAGCTTTCAGCTTTCCTAACTCTGTAAAACTCTTTCCACACTGAGCGCAATGGTATGGCTTCTCCCCTGTGTGTATTTCGCTCATGATATTTCATGTTTCCTAACTGGTTAAAACTCTTTCCACAATGGGTGCAATGGTATGGCTTCTCCCCTGTGTGAATTCGCTCATGAGATTGTAGGTTTCCTAACAAGCTAAAACTCTTTCCACACTGTGCGCAATGGAAAGGCTTCTCACCTGTGTGTATTCTCTCATGTCTTTTCAGGTTTCCTAAATGGTTAAAACTCGTTCCACACAAGGCGCAATGGAAAGGCTTTGCTTCGGTGTGTGTCCTCTCATGTCTTTTCAGGCTTCCTAACTTGGTAAACTTAGTTCCACACTGGGAGCAGTGGTAAGGCTTATCCCCTGTGTGTATTTGTTCATGAGATTTCATGTTATCTAACTTGTTAAAACTCTTTCCACACTGTTCGCAATGGTATGGCTTCTCCCCTGTGTGTATTCGCCCATGAGCAATTAGGCTTCCTAAGCGGTTAAAACTCTTTCCACAATGTGAGCAGTGGTAAGGCTTCTCCCCTGTGTGTATTCGGCTGTGAGCTTTCAGGCTTCCTAACTGGCTAAAACTCTTTCCACAATGGGAGCAATGGTAAGGCTTCTCCCCTGTGTGTATTCGCTCATGAGCTTTCAGGCTTCCTAACTTGATAAAACTCTTTCCACACTGAGAGCAGAGGTGTCGTCTTGCTGGTTTGGACGTCTCTGGTTCCTCCAAGTTTGGTTTTCCTCCTGCCAAAGACAGTGTTTATTTAAAGAGAGAACAGAATTAAATCTCCACATGATAAAACTGCCTTGCTGTGAGGTTTAATCCAAATCAGATCCCTCAATAACCTGAGGCCAGTTTTCAAACATTTCAAAATTTAAAACAATCTTTGTGTGATTTGAAAACAAATCATGTTGAAGAGCTTCCTGGTAATATAGTTACATTACTCATTCTGTTTTAGTAGTCATAACACAAAACACAGTTCTATCACACTCAAGACACAGACATAGCCAGATTCCTATCAAGCAGGTGGTTCTAAATATATAACCTTCATAGTTGTATGATACAGAATGTGACCTACACACTTCCTTAAACCCAAAATAAGTAAAGAAGTAATTTTGTGTGGAAGTCAAATACTTGTTTTTTTACATTGGAGACAGACACAAAGCACCATGTTGTCTCAAGGGTTTGACAAAATGTGTAACATTTTGAATAATCACTAATGTCATAATATTTTGGGTAAAGTTTTTAAAATAAATATTTGATGTATTTAAAAAAAAATTGTACCCCCTTTTTCTCCCCAATTTTTGTCAATTGGGAGTTACAGTCTTGTCTCATCGCTGCAACTCCCGTACGGACTCAGGAGAGGCGAACGTCAAGAGCCAACCCGGAAGCCAGCCGCACCAAGGTGTCGGAGGAACCGTGTCAGCGTGCATGCGTCCGGCCCACCACAGGAGTCCCTACAGCGCGATGGGACAAGGACCGACCGGCCAAAACCTCCCCCAGCCCGGATGACGTTGGGACAATTGTGCGTCACCTCATGGCTCTCCCGGTCGTGGCCGGCTGCGACACAGCTGGGTATTGAACCAGAATCGGTAGTAACGCAGCTAGCACTGCGATGCAGTGCCTTAGAACGCTGCGCCACTCGGGAGGCTGCATTTATATTTGTGTTCAGTCAAAAGTTTGGACACACCTACTCATTCAAGGGTTTTTCTTTATTTTTGCTATTTTCCACATTGTAGAATAATAGTGAAGACATCAAAACTATGAAATAACACGTATAAAATCATATAGAAACCAAAAAATGTGAAATAAATCCAAAACGATTTTATATTTGAGCTTCTTCAATGTAGCCCTCCTTTGCCTTGATGACAGCTTTGCACGCTATTGGCATTCTGTCAACCAGCTTCACCTGGAATGCTTTTTTCAACAGTCTTGAAGGAGTTCCAACATATGCTGAGCACTTATTGGTTGCTTTCTTTCACTCTGTGGTCCAACTCATCCCAAACCATCTCAATTGGGTTGAGGTCGAGTGATTGTGGAGGCCAGGTCATCTGATGCAGCATTCAATCACTCTCCTTGGTCAAATAGCCCTTACACAGCCTGGAGGTGTGTTTTGGTTCATTGTCCTGTTGAAAAACAAATGATAGTCCCACTAAGTCCAAACCAGATGGGATGGCGCATGGCTGCAGAATGCTGTGATAGCCATGCTGGTTAAGTGTGCCCTGACTTCTAAATAATTCACTGACAGTGTCACCAGCAAAGCACCCTCACACCTCCTCCTCCATGATTCACGGTGGGAACCACACATGCGGAGATCCTCTAATTCACCTACTCTGCGTCTCACAAAGACATGGCGGTTGGAACCAAAAATGTCTAATTTGGATTCATCAGACCAAAGGACAGATTTCCACCGGTCTAATGTTAATTGCTTGTGTTTCTTGGCCCAACAAGGCTTTTCTTCTCATTGGTGTCCTTTAGTAGTGGTTTCTTTGCAGCAATTCAACCTTGAAGGCCTGATTCACACAGTCTCCTCTGAACAGTTGATGTTGAGATGTGTCTGTGAAGCATTTATTTGGGCTGCAATTTCTGAGGCTGGTAACTCTAATGAACTTATCCTCTGCAGCAGAGGTAACTCTGGGTCTTCCTTTCCTGTGGCGGTTCTTATGAGAGCCAGTTTCATCATAGCGCTTGATGGTTTTGGCGACTGCACTTGAAGAAACTAAAAGTTCTTAACATTTTCCGAATTGACTGACCTTCGTGTCTTAAAGTAATGATGGACTGTTGTTTCTCTTTGCTTATTTGAGCTGTTCTTGCCATAATATGTACTTGGTCTTTTACCACATAGGGCTATCTTCTGTATATCACCCCTACCTTGTCACAACACAACTGATTGGCTCAAACACATTAAGAAGGAAATAAATTCCACAAATCAACTTTTAACAGGGCACATATGTAAATTGAAATGCATTCCAGGTGACTTCCCCATGAAGCTGGTTGAGAGAATGCCAAGAGTGTGCAAGGAAAAGGGTGGCTACTTTGAAGAATTTGTTTAACACTTTTTTGGCTACTATATGATTCCATATGTGATATCTCATAGTTGATTCTGTGGGAAAGTCAACCTGAACATGTGTAACGTGTGTAACGGAGGTAAGAGCATGCCGTAAACTCACTCCACAGCTTGAAACGTCACAGATGGAGCTGTCCAACTGGTACCTTTTGTATAGCTCCATCGGTTCATTGTCAAGGAGAGCGGTCACATGTGATGAGAATCAGAGGATCACTAGTTTGAGCCCAGTATGGGGACAGAGGAGGAAACTAAACTGGTAGCAGCACACTGGCGTCGGTTACATATTAAATCAATAAAGTGAGTCATTTCCAAATGAAACCATGTTCTTTAAGGTCTATATAGTATATATATTAAACCATGTTCTTTAAAGTCTATATGTTGGAGTTCAGGCTTTATTTGACCTGTCAGATTAGGAAATTAAATTAATTTTGTCCATTACAGAGATGGAGGCCAAGTCTCACAAGAAATGCTTTTCATTCAATCATATTGCATAGCTTTTAGAAAAGGCTTACGGAGCTTGTTTTAAAAATATATATATTTGACATTTTTAACAAGTTCTGTAGATCAGATGTTAATGAAGCAATACAGACCACATTGAAGTGTCTTGAGTTTAGTTTGCCTGTCCTACAGTCTTGTAAAGATAGGGGGGTTGACTGGGACAGGCAATGTAACATCCATAATGTATTTAGGGATAAGTTTTTGTAAAATAAACAGCTTACATTGGATCATCTTGAAAACTCTCTCTCTAAAGCTAACTTTCATCAAGGTTTTATATGGTCTATTGGTTCCTCTCTAAAGCTAACTTTCATCAAGGTTTTATATGGTCTATTGGTTCCTCTCTAAAGCTAACTTTCATCAAGGTTTTATATGGTCTATTGGTTCCTCTCTTTTCATTGGCAGAATCCTTTTTCAGTGTTACGATATTCATAACATCCATATCCACCAGTCTATCTTCCTGTCAACTAACAGAACTCTGCTGGTTGTCCTGGTAACAGATACCAGTGGGCAGATCTATTGTATTTGTTCAAACTAAACTACAGCACTTACTTTGATGAGTCAAATCTGATCCTTTCTTCTCTTCTCCTCCTCTCACAGTTCCACTCAGCTCCGTTGTTTTCCTGCAGTCTACCAGCAGCACAGACAACCTCTTCATACCCAGCAGTAAGGTGCTACCGTGAGAGGCACGACACAAGCTAGCGTTGTCCTGGTAATCATAAAGAGGGGACATAGAGATATATCATTATGGATGCTGATGTCACTGTTGTCATAAAATGCTTTACAGAAACCCAGCCCAAGCCGATAAAGCAAGCTGTATGCTAGACCAAACCAAGCTGTACCATCTGGTGTTCTGATCTGGAGAGACTCTTCTCTGCCTCGTCAGCATCAGGATGTTGCTGAGGCTCCCCAGAGGATCCACAATTGTCATGTCTCTCTCCTGTGTGAACGACAACATCAAACAGATGGTAAACTTATGACCATCTATTGCAATCATAGACATTCATATCTAAAATAGACTCTAAAATGTAAAAGAGTCGTCCCACGAAATGGGTGCCTTTTACGTTTAAAAAAAATATTTTAAGTAGAAATTACGCACCAATATTGAATTTTAAAAGCCTGTTGGCAGCAGGTAACCTAGTTGCAAGATCAAAGGGTTGCAAGATCGAATCCCCGAACAAGGTAAAAAATCTGTTGTTTTTCCCCTGAACAAGGCAGTTAACCCACTGTTTCTAGGACGTCATTGAAAATAAGAATTAGTTCTTAACTGACTTGCCTAGTTAAATAAAGTTCAAATAAAATAAAAGATGAGGAGAACTTTAATGTCGACCACATGGAGAATTCAATACATCTAATTTAAAACACCCAAAAATATATGAACCAATGGCAGATTGACCCTTTAACAATTCCTACAGTACTGAACAACATATTCAAGTGTAGAACTTCAGTAGAATGCCCCTTAAAAACCCCACATTAGTTCAACAACGGCATAGTTTGTGTCCCTGTTTAAGACAGTACTCACTGGTGTTAATCTGATATTCTGTCTCCTCCTCTTTCACTCCCAAGACGTCTTCCTTCTTCACCTTTATTGAGACAGCATCCTCTTCCTCTCTAAAAGGTGCTTTCTCTTCTTTCCCAATAACATCCTCTTCTTCTTTCACTATAACAACCTCCTCTTCCTCCTTTTTCATTCTGAAAGATTCTTTCTCCTCTTCTTTAGCAGGGGAAGAGTAGTTTAGTGAGCTCATGGTCAGGGATGTTATCTCGCTAGGTAGCATTAGCGACTAGCCTAGTGCTAACCTCAGTAACGTTATATTCAACACGTTTGCAAAATGAATAAGCAAATTAGGTTAAGGTTAACCAGTTGAAACGTCACCAGAAAAGTGTTTAAAACACAGAGATTAGCTAATGTACACAAACATGGTCTAAAGCGTCAATCGTTCAGTTTTATGTTGTCTAGCAAGCTACCGAGGTGGTTGAAAGAGAAGCCGTGTTGTTGTTCCTGACGAAGCGCCCCGTCCAGTCCATTATACGTCACCCAAGAATCATCACCTGAAAGACGCCATCTGCTGGCTGGAGTGGGTAACGCAGCTTGGGAACATTAGTTGCTACACTTTTGTATTGGAAAGAACGTCATAATAATTTAACAATAAGATTATATATTTTCTCTTACGTCTTACAAATAATACTTTCCTGTACACAGACGTAGAAGCTTAATATGAATATGTGGATGATGAATAAATACTTCTACGAATAGGTAGTGTGTTAAAACACATTTGTGTTATTACTCTGTTCATTTTTCACATTCGTTTGTATTAGATGTGACCATACTTTCCCCTTAAAGCAACGCTCTATACAATACAAATCATCCTGTAAACAACAGAGCAAATGCATCACATGCAAATAGCACTTGATTATCTGTAGTGCTATACACGGAGTATACAAAACATTAAGAACACCTGCTCCTTCCATGACTTAGACTGACTAGATGAATCCAGGCTAAAGCTATGATCCCTTATTGATGTCAGTAGTTAAATCCAATTCAATCAGTGTAGATGAAGGGGAGGAGACAGGTTAAATAAGGATTTTTACGCCTCGAGACAATTGAGGCATGGATTGTGCATGTGTGCCATTCAGAGGGTAAACGGGGAAGACAAAATATGTAAGTGTTTTTGAATGGGGTATGGTATTAGGAGCCAGGTGCTCCGGTTTGTGTCAAGAACTGCAACACTGCTGGGTTTTTCAGCTCAACAGTTTCCCAAGTGTAGAAAGAATGGTCCACCATCCAAACTGTGGCGGTCAGTGCCGTTTAAGATGAGGGAGGACCATATTGTTTATCATGAGCAACGCCTTATTTTTACTACAGCATGTTGGATGACTGTCATTCATATTCCATTCACCCAGTTCAATGTAACAGCGATAGGTTTAGACTACTACATGATTCTCAGATGTTCCCTATCCCCATCATGAGGTAGCTACAACCTAGCCAATGAATGAAAGTTTAAAACATACAGTATATCACAAAAGTTTTTTTTTTACAGTTTTGTAAAATATTAGGGGTGTACTCACTTTTGTTGCCAGCGGTTTAGACATTAATGGCTGTGTGTTGAGTTATTTTGAGGGGACAGCAAATGTACACTGTTATACAAGCTGTACACTCACTACTTTACATTTTAGCAAAGTGTCATTTCTTCAGTGTTGTCACATGAAAAGATATATTCAAATATTTACAAAAATGTGAGGGGTGTACTCACTTTTGTGATATACTGTATATGCACACAGGTCGAGAGAAAAAAATGCAATACCGCCTTGCACACTCTTTCTTGCATCTTGCTGAAATATAGGGTGTAACCATTAGTCAAACAGTTTCAAACAAGAGATTCTATTGGACAAATTCAGGTATGTTCATTCCGGTTTTGTTTCGTTTAAGTAACATTTGTCAATAGAATCGTCGGAATAAATACACCACTGATCACGTGTAAACACAGTTCACTTTCATTACAGGCACGTTATATTCCTTCTCTCCTCCTCTCACCTTTTCCCTTTGTTTCTGGACTTCAATGCACAACACATCAGCTGTATGAGACAAGGCAAAAAAAACTTTCCAAGCCAAACCATTTCATAACTGCTACACACAGCTTACATTGTTGTCACCATATTAGCTAAAATAACATCATAGTCAACAGAGCGAATAGAACTAACTCGTTAGTAAACCTGCTACAATCATGCAGTAACGTTACAGTGTACAGTCAGTAAGCAGTTTGGCACTTACATTGGTGGGCCCCGGTGGCAATAAATTAGTCAAACCAAAAGCTTGCCTTGACTTCTCTGATCCTTTCATTGGTTGGACAACATGTCAGTTCATGCTGCAAGAGCTCTGATAGGTTGGAGGACATCCTCCGGAAGTTGTCATAATTACTGTGTAAGTCTATGGAAGCCTTGAGAACCATAAACCTCCTAGGTTTTGTATTGAAGTCAATGTACCCAGAAGAGGACGCAAAATAGTATGTTTTAATCAATTATTTTGTGACGTGATTATATTTAGTAATAGTTTTATCTAAAAAGGATAACTTTTGAAAAGTATTACAATTTTTATTTTTCTGAAAATCACTGAGGTTGGTGCTCCCCTTCCTCCTCTGAGGAGCCTCCCCTTCCTCCTCTGAGGAGCCTCCCCTTCCTCCTCTGAGGAGCCTCCCCTTCCTCCTCTGAGGAGCCTCCCCTTCCTCCTCCGAGGAGCCTCCCCTTCCTCCTCTGAGGAGCCTCTACTGCACCCAAAGGACATCCAGCCAACTTGACACAATTGTGGGAAGAATTAGAGTCAACATGGGCCAGCATCCCTGTGGAAAGCTTTCGACACCTTGTAGAGTCCATGCCCCGACGAACTGAGGCTGTTCTGAGGGAGAAAGGGGAGGGTCCAACTCCATATTAGGAAGGTGTTCCAAATGTTTGGTAGAATCAGTGTACATTGAAAATAAAAGAGAGCCGCGCACTCTAAGAGCTCATATGCAAAAAATGTAATACCAACGTTTCGACAGCCAAGCTGTCTTCATCAGGGTATAATCACAAACACTGCGGGATGACTCGTTTATATAGTGTCAAAAGACACAGGTGTCTGTAATCATGGCCAAGAGTGGCCTAATATCATTGGTTAATATTAAAATATTAAAATGTCATACAAAGAACAGCATACAAACAACAAATGGATAGCATACAATCATAGATTAATTTAACTACACAAGTTTACAAACAATTACTATGGCAAAGTGACAATAATCACAAGAATGGCTTCAGATCAAAGTCTACGTTGAGACCGAAGGGCGCAAGGGTCTTTAAATTAAAGATCCAGGCAGCCTCTCGTTTTAACAATAAATTATCAAGGTCACCCCCTCTCCTAGGGAGGGTGACATGTTCGATGCCAATGTAACGCAGAGACGAAATCGAGAGGCCTGCCTCCAAGAACTGGGCCGCAACTGGATAAGTAAAGTTTTTACACCTAATGGTGCTACGATGCTCTGAGATACGTACTTTTAATTCGCGCTTTGTTTTACCTACATCATTTTTACCACAAGGACAAGTTATAAGATAAATAACTGCCTTAGTGGAGCACGTAATAACACCTTTTATTGGGATCGATTTCCCTGTTTGTGGGTGTTTGAAGGATCTACATTTATAAGTGCCATTGCATTGAGCACAGCCATTACACTTGTAATTTCCATCCAGTAGGGGCGCAAATAGACGTTGTTCAGGAATATCTTGGGGAGGTAAATCAGAGTTTACCAATTGGTCTCTGAGATTTCTGCCCCGCGAGAATACAACCAAGGGAAGGTCCGAAAACACATTACCGAGACTATCATCGGATTTTAGGATGTGCCAATGTTTGTGAACAATTACCTTAATTTGTTCAAAGCACTTTGAATAGCGGGTAGTTAGAACGCAAGAATGCGTCTTTTTGCGAGACTGACCTTGAAAAAGGTAATGTCTCGTTTTGTTTTGAATTTTCTCAATGGCAATATTAATCTGATCATTCTTGTATCTCCTTGAACTTTCTTTGCATCTCAGCCATATTTCTGTCGAAATCGGATTGTTTTTTGCAAATTCTTTTGATTCGACAGAATTGGCTGTAGGGCAAACTATTTTCAAGGGAAGTGGGTGACAACTATCAGCTCTCAACAAACTGTTACGATCAGTAGGCTTCCTGTAAAGATCAGTGTATAAAACATTATCTTCACACAAGATCAGAAGATCAAGGAAACTGATTTGACGTGTATCAGATTGCATAGTAAATCTCAGATGCTCAGAACAGGAGTTAAGAAAAGCATGGAACGCCTGGAGCTGTTTTTCATCACCCCTCCATAGAACAAAAATATCATCAATATACCGTTTCCAAATAATGATGTGAGGCAAGAAAACGTTTTTGAGAGGAATCAGTCTGCCATACAGCAGACACTTTTATCCAAAGGGATTTGCAGTCATGTGTGCAAACACTTTACATATGGGTGGTCCCAGGAATCAAACCCATTACCCTGGTTTAAGAAGCACCATACTCTACCAACTGAGCTACAGGACCACAAAGAATGATCACGGAATGACGGAGATAAACACACACACACACACACACACACACACACACACACACACAGCCTTAGTTTTAAAAATACAATTTAATCAAAGACCGTAACATTGAAACTGACATACTCCATATTTAGTTCAAATCTAATGTTATTTGTCACATCAATACAACAAGTGTAGACCTTACTGTGAAATGCTGAATACAACAAGTGTAGGTAGACCTTACTGTGAAATGCTGAATACAACAAGTGTAGGTAGACCTTACTGTGAAATGCTGAATACAACAAGTGTAGACCTTACTGTGAAATGCTCACTGACAAGCCCTTAACCAAAATTTATACTATTCTAAACCCTCTGCCTGCAAGTTGTCATTATTTTCCTTCAAGTTTCTGAAGAGGAAACAGCCCAGAAATGCCCTTGTCTGAGTGCATTTGTCTACCACTATGTGTGGCTGTTAGAGATGATGCTAATGATCCACTATGTGTAGCTGTTAGCGATGATGCTAATGATCCACTATGTGTAGCTGTTAGCGATGATGCTAATGATCCACTATGTGTAGCTGTTAGCGATGATGCTAATGATCCACTATGTGTAGCTGTTAGCGATGATGCTAATGATCCACTATGTGTAGCTGTTAGCGATGATGCTAATGACAACCATCTTCTGGTTGATAGAAAAGCTTTCCCAAAAACCTTGTCAATTAAATGTTAAATACAAAGTAGTATATGCCTCCCTGGCAGAATGATACCATGTATATATATATATATATATATATATTTATACATATATATATATATATAGAGAGAGAGAGAGAGAGAGAAGGTAATCAGGGAGGTAATGGAGTCCAGGTGAGTCTGATGACGAGCAGGAGTGCGTAACGATGATGACAGGTGTGCACCATAATGAGCAGCCAGACGACCTCGAGGCCGGAGAGAGAGCACATGTGACAACACGTTTTCTGTCTAGAAGGAATAAATGATTGTCAGGATATAGAACACAAAACAAGAAAAAGGTCATTTTACCCCATTAATAACCTTTTACTGCAGGGGGCTAAATCAGGGGCACGGCCATTAATAACCTTTTACCTGCAGGGGCTAAATCAGGTGGCACGGCCCATTAATAACCTTTCTTTACTGCAGGGGGCTAAATCAGGGGCACACCGAGAGTTTCTTGGTAGTCTTAAACAAAATCTACGTGAAACAAAAGTATCCACTCCACCACACCATGGTACGGGATTTAAAAAAGAAGACAGTAGTACGGGTCAGATATATTATCACATCACACAACATGGCTATGGGATTTAAAAAGAAGACAGCATAGTACTGGGTAGATATAGTATCCACATCACACAATGGCATGGGATAAAAAAGAGGAAAGTAGTACTGGGTCAGATATAGTATTCCACATCACACACATGGCTATGGATTTAAAAAAGAAGACAGTAGTACTAGGTCAGATATAGTATCCACATCACACACATGGTATGGATTTAAAAAGAAGACAGTAGTACTGGGTCAGATATAGTATCCACATCACACACATGGCTATGGGATTTAAAAAGAAGACAGTAGTACTGGGTCAGATATAGTATCCACATCACACACATGGCTATGGGATTTAAAAAAGAAGACAGTAGTACTGGGTCAGATATAGTATCCACATCACACACATGGCTATGGGATTTAAAAAAGAAGACAGTAGTACTGGGTCAGATATAGTATCCACATCACACACATGGCTATGGGATTTAAAAAAGAAGACAGTAGTACTGGGTCAGATATAGTATCCACATCACACACATGGCTATGGGATTTAAAAAGAAGACAGTAGTACTGGGTCAGATATAGTATCCACATCACACACATGGCTATGGGATTTAAAAAAGAAGACAGTAGTACTGGGTCAGATATAGTATCCACATCACACACATGGCTATGGGATTTAAAAAAGAAGACAGTAGTACTGGAGTCAGATATAGTATCCACATCACACACATGGCTATGGGATTTAAAAAGAAGACAGTAGTACTGGTCAGATATAGTATCACATCACACACATGGCTATGGATTTAAAAAAGCTAAGACAGTAGTACTGGAGTCAGCTATAGTATCCACATCACACACATGGCTATGGGATTTAAAAAAGAAGTACAGTAGTACTGGGGCCAGATATAGTATCCACATCACACACATGGCTATGGGATTTAAAAAAGAAGACAGTATTACTGGGTCAGATATAGTATCCACATCACACACATGGCTATGGGATTTAAAAAAGAAGACAGTGGTACTGGGTCAGATATAGTATCCACATCACACACATGGCTTACGTGGGATTTAAAAAGAAGACAGTAGTACTGGGTCAGATATAGTATCCACATCACACACATGGCTATGTGATTTAAAAAAGACAGACAGTTAGTACTGAGTCAGATATAGTATCCACATCGCACACACATGGCTATGGGATTTACAAAGAAGGACAGTATTACTGAGTCAGATTATAGTATCCACTATCACATCACCATGGCTATGGATTTAAAAAAGAAGACAGTAGTACTGTGTCAGATATAGTATCCACATCACACACATGGCTATGGGATTTAAAAAGAAGACAGTAGTACTGGGTCAGATATAGTATCCACATCACACACATGGCTATGGGATTTAAAAAAGAAGACAGTAGTACTGGGTCCAGATATAGTATCCACATCACACACATGGCTATGGGATTTTAAAAAGAAGACAGTAGTACTGGTCAGATATAGTATCCACATCACACACTGGCTATGGGATTTAAAAAAGAAGACAGTAGTACTGGTCAGATATAGTATCCACATCACACACATGGCTATGGACTTTAAAAAAGAAGACGTAGTACTGGGTCAGATATAGTATCCACATCACACACACATGGCTATGGGATTTAAAAAAGAAGACAGTAGTACTGGTCCGATATAGTATCACATCACACACATGGCTATGGGATTTAAAAAAGAAGACAGTAGTACTGGGTCAGATATAGTATCCACATCACACACATGGCTATGGATTTAAAAAGAAGACAGTAGTACTGGGTCAGATATATGATCCACATCACACACATGGGCTATGGGATTTAAAAAAGAAGACAGTAGTACTGGGCCAGATATGTATCCACATCACACTACTGGCTATGGGATTTAAAAAAGAAGACAGTAGTACTGGGTCAGATATAGTATCCACATCACACACATGGCTATGGGATTTAAAAAAGAAGACAGTAGTACTGGGTCAGATATAGTATCCACATCACACACATGGCTATGGGATTAAAAAAGAAGACAGTAGTACTGGGTCAGATTATAGTATCCACATCACACACATGGCTATGGGATTTAAAAAGAAGACAGTAGTACTGGTGTCAGATATAGTATCCACATCACACACATGGCTATGGGATTTAAAAAAGAAGACAGTAGTACTGGGTCAGATATAGTATCCACATCACACACATGGCTATGGGATTTAAAAAGAAGACAGTAGTACTGGGTCAGATATAGTATCCACATCACACAATGGCTATGGGATTTAAAAAGAGACAGTAGTACTGGGTCAGTATAGTATCCACATCACACACATGGCTATGGGATTTAAAAAGAAGACAGTAGTACTGGGTCAGATATAGTATCCACATCACACACATGGCTATGGGGATTTAAAAAAGAAGACAGTAGTACTGGGTCAGATATAGTATCCACATCACACACATGGCTATGGATTTAAAAAAGAAGACAGTAGTACTGGGTCAGATATAGTATCCACATCACACACTGGCTATGGGATTTAAAAAAGAAGACAGTAGTACTGGGTCAGATATAGTATCCACATCACACACATGGCTATGGGGATTTAAAAAAGAAGACAGTAGTACTGGGTCCAGATATAGTATCCACATCACACACATGGCTATGGGATTTAAAAAAGAAGACAGTAGTACTGGGTCAGATATAGTATCCACATCACACACATGGCTATGGGATTTAAAAAGAAGACAGTAGTACTGGGTCAGATATAGTATCCACATCACACACATGGCTATGGGATTTAAAAAAGAAGACAGTAGTACTGGGTCAGATATAGTATCCACATCACACCACATGGCTATGGGATTTAAAAAGAAGACGTAGTACTGGGCCAGATTATAGTATCCACATCACACACATGGCTATGGGATTTAAAAAAGAAGACAGTAGTACTGGGCCAGATATAGTATCCACATCACACACATGGCTATGGGATTTAAAAAAGAAGACAGTATGATACTGGCCAGATATAGTATCCACATCACACACATGGCTATGGGATTTAAAAAGAAGACAGTAGTACTGGGCCAGATATAGTATCCACATCACACCACATGGCTATGGGATTATAAAAAGAAGACAGTAGTACTGGGTCAGATATAGTATCCACATCACACACATGGCTATGGGATTTAAAAAAGAAGACAGTAGTACTGGGTCAGATATAGTATCCACATCACACACAGTGGCTATGGGATTTTAAAAAAGAAGACGTAGTACGGGCCAGATATAGTATCCACATCACACACATGGCTATGGATTTAAAAAAGAAAGACAGTAGTACTGGGCAGATATAGTATCCACATCACACACATGGCTATGGGATTTAAAAAAGACGACATATGCTTACTGGGCCTCAAGCTATAGTTATCCACATCCCACACCACATGGCTATGGGATTTAAAATAAGGATAGACAGTAGTACTGCGCCAGATATAGTATCACATCACACTACCTGGCCTATGGGATTATAAAAAGAAGACAGTATGTACTGAGAATCAGATTATAGTATCCACATCCACACAGCACTGGCTATGGGCTCTTAAAAAATAGAAGACAGTAGTATGGGTTCCAACGATCATAGCTATCCATCATCACACCCCTCATGGCTAATGGGATTAAAAAAGAAGACTAGTAGTACTGGGTCAGATATAGTATCCACATCTACACACATGGCTATGGGATTTAAAAAGAAGACAGTAGTACTGGTCAGATATAGTATCCACATCACACCCATGGCTATGGGATTTAAAAAAGAAGGACAGTAGTACTGGGTCAGATATAGTATCCACATCACACACATGGCTATGGGATTTAAAAAAGAAGACAGTAGTACTGGGTCAGATATAGTATCCACATCACACACATGGCTATGGGATTTAAAAAAGAAGACAGTAGTACTGGGTCAGATATAGTATCCACATCACACACATGGCTATGGGATTTAAAAAAGAAGACAGTAGTACTGGGTCAGATATAGTATCCACATCACACACATGGCTATGGGATTTAAAAAAGAAGACAGTAGTACTGGGTCAGATATAGTATCCACATCACACACATGGCTATGGGATTTAAAAAAGAAGACAGTAGTACTGGGTCAGATATAGTATCCACATCACACACATGGCTATGGGATTTAAAAAAGAAGACAGTAGTACTGGGTCAGATATAGTATCCACATCACACACATGGCTATGGGATTTAAAAAGAAGACAGTAGTACTGGGTCAGATATAGTATCCACATCACACACATGGCTATGGGATTTAAAAAAGAAGACAGTAGTATGGGTCAGATCTAGTATCCACATCACACACATGGCTATGGGATTTAAAAAGAAGACCGTAGTACTGGGTCAGATATAGTATCCACCTCACACACATGGCTATGGGATTTTAAAAAAGAAGGACAGTAGTACTGGGTCCAGCTATAGTATCCACATCACACACATGGCTATGGGATTTAAAAAAGAAGACAGTAGTACTGGGTCAGATATAGTATCCACATCACACACATGGCTATGGGATTTAAAAAGAAGACAGTAGTACTGGGTCAGATATAGTATCCACATCACACACCATGGCTATGGATTTAAAAAAGAAGACAGTAGTACTGGGTGATCAGATATAGTATCCACATCACACACATGGCTATGGGATTTAAAAAAGAAGACAGTAGTACTGGGTCAGATATAGTATCCACATCACAACATGGCTATGGGATTTAAAAAAGAAGACAGTAGTACTGGGTCAGATATAGTATCCACATCACACACATGGCTATGGGATTTAAAAAGAAGCAGTAGTACTGGGTCAGATATAGTATCCACATCACACACATGGCTATGGGATTAAAAAAGAAGCCAGTAGTACTGGGTCAGATATAGTATCCACATCACACACATGGCTATGGGATTTAAAAAAGAAGACAGTAGTACTGGGTCAGATATAGTATCCACATCACACACATGGCTATGGGATTTAAAAAGAAGACAGTAGTACTGGGTCAGATATAGTATCCACATCACACACATGGCTATGGGATTTAAAAAAGAAGACAGTAGTACTGGGTCAGATATAGTATCCACATCACAACACAGGCTATGGGATTAAAAAAGAAGACAGTAGTACTGGGTCAGATATAGTATCCACATCACACACATGGCTGGGATTTAAAAAAAGAAGACGTTTAGTATGGGTCAATTTGGGTTAGTATAGTATCCACATCACACACATGGCTATGGGATTTAAAAAAGAAGACAGTAGTACTGGGTCAGATATAGTATCCACATCACACACATGGTATGGGATTTAAAAAGAAGACAGTAGTACTGGGTCAGATATAGTATCCACATCACACCACATGGCTATGGGATTTAAAAAAAAAGAAGACAGTATACTGGGTCAGATATAGGATCACATCCACACACATGGCTATGGGATTTTAAAAAAGAAGACAGTAGTACTGGGCAGATATAGTATCACATCACACACATGGTATGGGATTTAAAAAGAAGACAGTAGTACTGGGTCAGATATAGTATCCACATCACACACATGGCTATGGGATTTAAAAAGAAGACAGTAGTACTGGGTCAGATATAGTATCCACATCCACACACATGGCTATGGGATTTAAAAAAAAGAAGAAGGACAGTAGTACTGGGTCAGATATAGTATCCACAT